>NC_090371.1:253191424-253346424 GCF_036365525.1 Heterodontus francisci | reverse complement strand
TTAGTGACCGTAATTCTGTAGGATTTAAGGTAGTTATGGAAAAGGACAAAGATTACCGGAAATAAAGGTACTGAATTGGAGGGAGGCCGATTTCAATATGATAAAACAGGATCTGACCAATGTAGACTGGGAGCAGCTACTTGTAGAAAAGTCTACATCACACCAGTGGGAGTCATTCAAAAAGGAAATAGTGGAAGTTCAGGGCCAACATGTTCCCGTAAAGGTGAAGGATAGGACCAACAAGTCCAGGGAACCCTGGATGTCAAGGGATATAGAGGATTGGATAAGGAAAAAAAAAAGGAGGCTTATGGCAAATTCAGAGGGCTGAAAACAGCGGAGGCCCTAGAGGAGTATAGAAAGTGTAGGGGGGTACTTGATAAAAAAAAGTAATTAGGAGAGCAAAGAGGGGGCATGAAAGAACACTGGCGGGCAAGATAAAGGAAAATCCCAAGGCGTTTTATAAGTATATTAAGGGCAAGAGGATAACCAGGGAAAGAGTAGAGCTCTAAAATAAAAGCAAAATACTGCGGATGCTGGAAATCTGAAACAAAAACAAGAAATGCTGGATTCACTCAGCAGGTCTGGCAGCATCTGTGGAAAGAGAAGGGTCACTGACCCGAAACGTTAACTCTGCTTCTCTTTCCACAGATGCTGCCAGACCTGCTGAGTGAATCCAGCATTTCTTGTTTTTGTTAAAGAGTAGAGCTCATTAGGGACCAATGTGACAATCTGTGTGCGGAGCTGGAGGACGTAGGTTAGGTTTTGAATGATTACTTTTCATCTGTGTTCACTATGGAGAAGGACGATGTAGGTGTAGAGGTCAGGGAAGGGGATTGTGATATACCTGAACAAATCAGCATTGAAAGGGAGAATGTATTAGTAGTTTTAGCAGGCTTAAAAGTGGATAAATCCCAGGCTGCTAGGTGAGGCAAGGGAGGAGATTGCAGGGGCTCTGACACAAATCTTCAAATCCTCTCTGGCCACAGGAGAGGTGCCAGAGGACTGGAGGACAGCGAATGTGGTACCATTATTCAAGAAGGGTAGCAGGGATAAACCAGGTAATTACAGGCCGGTGAGTCTAACATCAGTGGTAGGGAAACTATTGTAAAAAATTCTGAGGAACAGGATTAATATCCACTTGGAGAGGCAGGGATTAATCAAGGATAGTCAGCATAGCTTTGTCAAGGGGAGATTGTGTCTAACAAATTTGTTTGAATTTTTCAAGGAGGTGACTAGGTGTGTAGTTGAGGGTAAAGCAGTTGATGTAGTCTACATGGACCTCAGTAAGGTTTTTGATAAGGTCCTGCACAGGAAATTGGTCAAGAAGGTAAGCGCCTATGGGATTCAGGGCAATTTGGCAAATTGGATCTAAAATTAGCTTAGTGGCAGGAGGCAGAGGGTGATGCTTGAGGGTTGTTTTTGCGATGGGAAGCCTGTGACCAGTGGTGTACCACAGGGATCGGTGCTGGGACCCTTGCTGTTTGTCGTGTACATTAATGATTTAGACATAAATATATGACCAGTAAGTTCGCAGATGACACTGAAATTGGTGGTGTCGTAAATAGTGAGGAAAGCCTTAGATTACAGGACGATATAGATGGGCTGGTAAGATGGGCAGTCCGGCAAGCTGTAGCGTACTTAATCAGTAAATGATGTGCTGTTCCTTGAGCTTGCGTTGATGTTCGCTGGAACACTGCAGCAATCCCAGGACAGAGATATGAGCATGAGAGCAGGGGGGAGTGTTGAAATGGTCAGCAACCAGAAGCTCGGGGTCATGCTTTCGGACTGAGCGGAGGTGTTCCGCAAAGCGGTCACCCAATCTGCATTTGGTCTCCCCAATGTAGAGGAGACCACATTGTGAGCAGCGAATACAGTATACTAAATTGAAAGAAGTACAAGTAAATTGCTGCTTCATCTGAAAAGAGTGTTTGGGGCCTTGGATAGTGAGGAGAGAGGAGGTAAAAGGGAAGGTATTACATCTCCTGCGATTGCAAGGGAAGGTACCATGGGAAGAGGACAAAGTGGTGGGGGTAATGGAGGAGTGTACCAGGGTGTCGCGGAGGGAATGATCCCTTCAGAATGCTGACAGGGGAAGGGAGGGGAAGTTGCTTTTGGTAGTGGTATCACGCGGAACGTGGCGGAAATGGCGAAGGATGATCCTTTGGATGTGGAGGCTGGTGGGGTGGAAAGTGAGGACAAGGGGAACCCTGTCACGGTTCTGGGAGGGAGGGGAAGAGGTGAGGGTAGAGGTGCAGGAAATGGGCCGGACACGGTTGAGGGCCCTGTCAACCACAGTGGGGGGGAATCCTCGGTTGAGGAAAAAGGAAGATATATCAGAAGCGCTGTTGTGGAAGCTTTCATCATCAGAGCAGATGCGTCGGAGATGATGAAACTGGGGGAATAGAATGGAGTCCTTACAGGAGGTAGGGTGTGAAGAAGTGTAGTCAAGGTAGCTGTGGGAGTCGGTGGGCTTATAATGAATATTAGTCGACAGCCTATCCCCAGAGATGGAGAGAGAAGTTGAGGAAGGGAAGTGTTGGAGATGGACCATGTAAAGGTGAGAGAAGGGTGGAATGAGGGGTTTGATAGAGCAAGTAGAACAAAATTATTTCCTCTGACGAGAGTTGGTAACCAAGCATCATAGATTATAATAATTAGTAAATGGACTAGAGTGGAAGTTAGAAGAATTTTTTTCACAGTGTTGTTAAGATTTGTAATGCGCTACCTAAAGAGTGATGGAATTAGATTCCATAGAAACTATCGACAGGAAATTAGACATGTACTTGAAGAGGACTAATTTGTGGTTTATCGGGGGTAAAAGCTAGGTTATGGAACTAAATTGGATAGCTCTAAGAGTCAGCACAGGTGTGACAGGCCAAATGGCCTGTGCTGTAAGATGCTATGGTTCCATGGTTCAGCATACATCTGCTCCTTTACAAGGTTGGCACTTAATTTTCAGGTATGCCTGGTGCTAGTCTTGGCATGCTGTTTTACACTCTTCATTGGACCAGCGTTGATCACCTGGTTTGATGATAATGGTAGAATAAGGGATATGTTGGGCCATGAGGTTACAGATTGTGGTGGAATATAATTCTGCTGGTAATGACCCACAATACCATCTGGATGCCCAGTTTTGAGCTGCTAGATCTGTTCTGAATCTGTCCCATTTAGCATGGTGATGCCATACAACCTGATGGAGGGTATTCTTGGTATGAAGATGGGGCTTCTCCACAAAGACTAAACACTCCTACCAGAACTGTCATGGACAGATGCATCTGTGACAGATTGATTGGTGAGGACAAACACATTCTTTGCCCTTGCTACCCTCAGTGAGCATTAAGTTGGTTTATGGATGCAATATTTCACCAGATTTAGACAGTGATGTGAACTCGTGATGTGTCGCTCTCAATGGGAGCTGTCCTTATAGCAGGGGGGTGTGGGTGGAGGGGGGGGGGGGGCGGCGGGGGGGAGAGCAATTAATGTCAGCGGACGAGGGCGATTACGGCCATGATTGGTAGTGAGAGAGAACCTAGGACCATTGTGCGGCATTGATTAGGGTGATGATTCCATTTTGGGGGCTCAGTAGAATACAGCCAATTAAGTGCTTTTGAAGTGTAATCACTGTTGTAATGTAGGAAATGCAACAGCCAATTTGCATACAACAAGCTCCCACAAACAACAATGTGATAATGACCAGATAATCTCTTTTTGTGATGTTGATTGAGGGATAAATATTGGCCAGGATACCACGGACATAACGCCTGCCCTTCTTCAAAATAATGTCCACCTGAGACGGGATCTCGGTTTAGCATCTCATCTGAAAGACTGCACCTCCTACAGTAGAGGATTCCCTCACTATTGCACTGGAGTGTCAGCCTTGACTTTTGTGCTCAAGTCCTGAAGTGGGATTAGATCTTGTGGCTCAGAGGCGAAAGTATTCCCAACTCAGCCACGAGGCAAGGCTGGAAGTAGGTGGGGATTGATATCTTCTGCCTCTTGTTCTCAAATGCCACTATGTGTGAGCATGCTTTGTTGAAGAGGCCCCCAGTCACGGGACAAGAAAAGATGCATCGATAGGAGCTGTAAATGACAACAGGAGAATCATGATCAGCAGCTGCTGTCTGAAAAAATGGGAACATTGTTATAATCTGAAATTGTTGAACTCGGGCACTTTACAGCCTTCCAGACTTAACAGTAACTGAAAGATGAGGTGCTGTTCCTTGAGCTTCTGTGGAGCTTCATTGGAGCAGTGTGGGAGGCTGAGGACAGAAAGCTGGGAGAGAACATTAAAATGACCAGCTCAAGGTCACCCTTGCGCACTGAACAGAGGGGTTCAGCAAAGCGATCACCCAATTGGTCTGTCCAATGTAGAGGACATGGCATTATGAGCAGTGAATACAGTATACTAAATTGAAAGAAGTACAAGTGAATCGCTGTTTCACCTGAAAGGAGTGTTTGGGGCCTTGAACATTGGGAAGGGAGGAGGAGGTTGAAGGGCAAGTGTTGCATCTGCTGCACTTGCACAGGAAGATGCTGTGGGAAGGGGAGAGGGTGTTTGGGGTGATTGAAGAGTGGACCAGGGTATTAGAACCATAGAAATATGGCACAGAAGGAGGCCATTCAGCCCATCGTGTCTGCGCTGGATTAAAAATCAAGCCACCCAATCTAATCCCACATTCCAGCACCTGGTCCATAGCCTTGCCTGTTATAGCATTTCAGGTGCATGTCCAGGTACTTGTTAAAAGAATTGAGGGTTTCTGCCTCCGCCATCATTCCTGGCAATGAATTCCAGACACCCACCACCCTCTGCGTGAAAATGTTTTTCCCCATATCCCCTCTAATCCATCTACCAATCACTTTAAATCTGTGCCCCCTGGTAATTCACCTCTCTGCTAGGGGAAACTAGTCCTTTCTGTTGACTCTATCTAGGCCCCTCATAATTTTGTACACCTCAATTAAGTCACCCCTCAGCCTCCTGTGTTCTAAGGAAAACAACCCGAGCTGATCCAATCTTTTCTCATAGCTGTAACTTTCAAGCCCTGGCAACCTTCTTGTAAATCTCCTCTGTACTCTCTCCAGAGCAATTTTGTCCTTCCTGTAATTCGGTGACCAGAACTGTGTACAGTACTCCAGCTGTGACCTAACCAGCGTTTTATACCACTCCAGCATTACATTCCTGCTTTTGTATTCTATGCCTTGGCCAATAAAGGAAAGCATTCCATATGCCTTCTTCAGTCTATCTATCTACCTGTCCTGCCAGCTTCTTGGACCTGTGGACATGCACTCCAAGGTGTCTCACTTCTTCTACCCCTCTCAATATTTTCCCGTTTATTATGTATTCCCTCGCTTTGATTGCCGTACGTCCCAAAGACTGGCAGATTGTATTAAACAACATGTCCCTTCTGCTGTTCGCAATGGGCAAAGTACGGGCCGCACCCAACCAGCCAGTGCTTGCAAAACTCAAAACACTGTGTTCAATATTAGATGTGATTCCACGATTGGACAACATTTTCTAAATAATCCACAGTGTGCTAAGAATTACGCTGACAACCAATTTAAGATTGTCAGTAGGGCTCGCAGTGTGGCGCATTTGCACATACTGGAAGCTACATATATTAATACACAGGGCCCTGTTCTTTGCAGACAGAAAGAATATGTATAAACATCGCGCCTGTTTCAGCTGAACAAATTAAGTGACAGCCATTTGCTGGTTCATTCCTCATGCCTTGACCAATCACAGTCAAGCTGCCTAGTTTAAATTTTAAACAAAGCTTGGCAGTTAACTATCAGTCACCGTAACCTGATGCATTCTCCATGGCAACGCCTCTACCAATCAGAGTTCACTTGCCAACCAATCAGAACTCTCTTCTCATGCAGTATAAGTTGTTGTTTTCCCTTACATTGGTTATTTTTATGGATTGTCCTGATGAGTGCAAGACGAAAAGCTTCAACAACATGTCTCTATTTTCAGCAATACTGAAATTGAAAGAAGTACAAATAAATTGCTGCTTCACTTAGAAGGAGTGTTTGGGGCCTTGGATGGTAAGGAGAGAAGAGGTAAAAGGGCAGATGTTGCACCTGCTTCGATTGCATGGGAAAGGGACAAGACGTCGGGTGTGATGGAGGAGTGGACCAGAGTGTCACGGAGGCAACAATCCCTTCGGAATGCTGACGGGGAGGGGAGGGGAACATGTGTTTGGTGGTGGCATCATGCTGGAGGTGGCGGAAATGGCGGAGGATGATCCTTTGGATGTGAAGGCTGATGAGTAGAAAGTGAGGACAAGGGGAGCACTGTCATGGTTCTGGAGGGAGGTGAAGGGGTGAGGGCTTTCTTGGTTCAGAAATGTGTGTGTTTGGTCCAAACTTTGCATAGATAATAATGGTGAGGCTAACGTGCACTGTTTAAACGAAAAGAATCTCAGCAACATCTGGCTTCTACATGTGTAGTTAAATATGGAAATCTGGAGATTGCTGTCAAAAAAGTTAGGGCAGGTGCATTCAGGAGTAAGTGAAATTTTAATGGTGTGTCACACCAACGTGCTTTGTTGAATGATAATTTTTTTAAATCCACTGCCTGGAGATTTGAATTCATATTTTTTTTTAAGAAATTTAAAAAGGAACAGATAAAAGATGACTTTGCTAGCAGCTTAAGATGGCCAAATAATTTGCAGCACTCCATCCTACATTGCAAGGCCTGTGAGGGAGATGAAATTTCTGCTCATCCCAACAAGAACCAAGACTTAGGAAGTTTAAGGGAACTGCCTGTTTTTTTAGCAAGAAGACATACACGGCTAACTACTATGCTTGAATCACTGAGCGACTGTCATGTGACAAGCTCCCTCCCTCTGTGCTTTTAAGCTGGTGTTTTCTCTGGAGCAGCAAGGAGAAGCATCTGAACTCTGACACATGCAGACCCAAGTGGGGATCTCTCGCTCTTTCACTCTGTCACTCTCTCTCTCCATCCATTCTGGCCCGCAAGCTTTGACTCCTGTCTGTTGCTTGACCGCCTTTGCATACTTTGGTTATAATCATAAACCCCTTTGGAGGAAATCATCTGCATCGCAGTCTCAAGAGACGCACTGAACCAGTCATCTATCTCTTCAAACTAAAAGCCTCAGGACCACTGAATTGAGATAGAAGCCAGCCTAATCACCAAACCCCACAGACTGTATACTTTTTTTTCTATGGACTCTAACTCGACCAAACTACTCTTCCCCACTCTGTAACCTATTAGTGTGTGTGTGTGTGTGAGTAAAAGTTGTCGCGTAGTTTATTATTTTAATTAGTTCGGTTTAAGTACAATAAAGTTAACCTCTTTCTTTGTTAAACTCAAGAAAACCTGTCCGATTGCTGGTTCTTATGATCATAGCAAGTAAATAATTAAACACCTACTGAATTGGCCAGTACCTCCATTTAAAAAAAGACTTAAACCTGTTGTGGTCAAACAAAGAGAGGGAAAAGAGGGAAGCCCTTCTAACTTGACCGTCACAGGTGTGTTAAGTGATAATTACTGCCAAACAACCTCTATAGGCCGTAAAATTTAATTTCAGAAGTGGTAAGTGGGAACAAATTTATTAATGTTGGAAATATAAATAAAATTTTACTTCTACTTGTTTCTGTGTCTCTTTTATCTCTCTTTCTTAATCCCATCTGTCTTTCCCAATCTTTATTTCATTTTTAGTGCAGACTTTAAATGTAATTTATATTTCCTGATTAGAGTGCATATCTGTGAGGATTGGTTGAAGAGCCTTGCTGTTTCTTGACCTTCTCATGGATGCCACAGATGCCCTGTAAGGGTACTTCCCTGGTTCAGACACCAGATTAGAGCACATCTACACTCAAAAGCCCAAGAAAACTTAGTGGGCAACTGTCGAAGAGATGAACAGCTAACACCGATCCTTCACTACTGACCACAAAACTTGGGCCTATCTGTTTGGGGGGAGCTTGAGAACTGAGAAAATAATCATTCTAGATCAAAAAAGAAATTTGATTCTTTCTGTTCATGAAGGAATAAAATTGTAACTGAAAGCTGTTTGTTACGGATGAAGGTAAAGGCTGATTGTCAGATCGTGGATGGGCACTTTGTGTCTGCACAGATGCTGCCTGACCTGCTGAGTATTTCCAGCATTTCCTGTTTCTATTTCAGATTTCCAGCATCTGCACAATTTTGCTTTGTTGTCGAACAAGTAGTAGTTTGAGAACTATGATTTAATGCTGTCGTTGGTGATACTACCACAAAGTACTACTAAGTTTAAGGTGCAACTATTAGGAAGCCATGAGTCACTACTGCCACGAAAGCAAATCAGTCCACAGTTGGCTCATATGTAGCACTACAAATTACATGCAACTCACCAAATGTACAAGTAGCTACCACAGATTACTACTGAGGTTAACATGCAACTACTATGAATTCACAAAGTATTATTTCTAGCAACATTATGAAGAATTACTATTGAGGCTAACAATTGGGGCGGCGCAGTGGTTAGCACTGCAGCCTCACAGCTCCAGTGACCCGGGTTCGATTCTGGGTACTGCCTGTGCGGAGTTTGCAAGTTCTCCCTGTGACTGCGTGTGTTTTCGCCGGGTGCTACGGTTTCCTCCCACAGCCAAAGACTTGCAGGTTGATAGGTAAATTGGCCATTATAAATTGCCCCTAGGTGGTAGGGGAATTGAGGGAAGGTGGGGATGTGAGAGGGTAATGGGATTAATGTAGGATTGTATAAAAAATGGGTGGTTGATGGTCGGCACAGACTTGGGCTGAAGGGCCTGTTTCAGTGCTGTATCTCTAAATAAAAAATAAATAAAAATAAATTAAAGCAAGAATCTACAACTACAAAGATTAAGGCAAATTGATTTTTAGCAATACTACTACAAATTACTTAATTAAGTTAATGATTAAAGCAACAATCTACAACAACAAAGCACAGCCAAAAAATGCCAAGATCCAAGCAGCAAGTAACTTCAGAAACGAGTACAACTGCAACTTTTAGGTCCCAAGTTCCACACAGTTCAAGTAGCAAGCAGCATCAGGCTCAACACGCTTCACGTTCCAAGCAAGGCAAGCAGCTTCCAGCTCCACACCCTGCAGGTTCGGGCAAGGCAAGGCAAGCAGCTTCAGGCTCCACACACTTCAGGTAGAAAACAGATTCAGGCTCCAGGCAAAACGCTTCAGACCCCAAGTACCACACTTCAGGTTTCCTCTAAAGTTGGCTGAGGGGCATGTATGTGAGCAACCAATTGAGTGCGCGTGCATGGTCACAACATGGTCTTCTGGCTCGACTCCAGAGGGTTTGGCTCTGCTGCCATAATGGTGTGCTTGCAGAGAATGACTCAAACCTCTTCATGTCAGCAGTCACTCCCTGATTTAGTGGTTAATATTTTATAGTCTGATTACAAAAACTGTGATCAGGAGTGAAGTGGCCTAGCATGGAGCCAAACTATTTCTGGCGCCATTGTAATTGGTAGTATTGTATGCATGATTAATCCACGGTATCCCTCAAAATTTACTGTTAACATTCTAATCTTAGTACTTGCTGTGAGTGAACAGTTCTAATGTTGTGCTATTTAAATGATCCTTTTAAAATTTTGGAAATTGGAACTACGGTAAGGTAGCTCCAGTGGTGAACATAACATTCTTCTTCTTCGGGCCTACCCTCAAATCCCCATTCAACTGACATTTGAAACTGATTGTGCCCAGCAGGAAGATTTTGGAAATCTTTGGTCAGGCTGTTAATTTCCTGCCCTACTGAACTTATTTCTTCCTATCTTGACTCTATATTTTCTCCCCTGGTCCAGTCTCTTCCCACCTACATCCATGACGCTTAGAACACAAGAACTAGGAGCAGGAGTAGGTAATTCAGCCCCTCGAGCCTGCCTCGCCAGTCGATACGATCATGGCTGATCTCATCTCGGCCTCAACTCCACTTTCCTGCCCGTTCTCCATAACTGTTCAACTCATTACTAATTAAAAATCTGTCTATCTCCTCCTTAAATTTACTCAATGTCGCGGCAGGCATCCACCGCACTCTGCGGTAGTGAATTCCACAGACTCACGACCCTTTGAGACAAGTAATTTCTCCTCATCTCTCTTTTGAATCTGCTACCCCTTATCCTAAAACTATGACCTCTCGTTCTAGATTGCCCCACAAGAGGAAACATCTTCTCTACGTCTACTTTGTCAATCCCCTTGATCATCTTACATACCTCAATTAGATCTCCTCTCATTCTTCTAAACTGTAGAGAGAAAAAGCCTAAACTGCTCAATCACTCTTCAGAAGACAAACCCCTCATCCCTGGAATCAATCTAGTGAACCTCCTCTGAACTGCCTCCAATGCAACTACATCCCTCCTCAAGTAAGGGGACCAAAACTGTACGCAATACTCCAGGTGTAGTCTCACTAATGCGTTGTACAGTTGCAGCAACACTTCCCTACTTTTATATTCTATTCCTTTAGCAATAAATGCAAAAATTCCATTTGCCTTCCATATTATCTGCTGTACCCGTATACTAGTTTTCTGCGATTCATGCACGAGGACACCCAGATCCCTCTGCACTGAAGCACTCGGAAGTTTCTCTCCATTTAGATAATAATTTGCCTTTCTATGCTTCCGACCCAAATGGATAACCTCACACTTATCCATGTTAAACTCCATCTGCCAAATTTTGGCCCATTCACTTAACCTATCCATATCTATTTGTAAATTTCTTATTTCTTTATTGCAACTTACTATCCCACCTATTTTTAGTGTAATCTGCAAATTTGGCCATAGATCCCTGCATCTAAGTCATTAATATAGATTGTAAATAGTTGGGGCCCAAGGACCGAACCCTGTGGCACCCCACTAGTTGCATCTTGCCAACCAGAAAAAGACCCATTTATCCCGACTCTCTGTTTTCTGTTGGTTAGCCAATCCTCTATCCAAACTAACAAATTACCCCTAACCCCATGTGACCTTACCTTTTGTGTATTAACCTTTTGTGCGGCACCTTATCAAATGCCTTCTAGAAGTCCAGATATACTACATCTACAGGATCCCCGTTATTCACTTTGCTGTCACAGCTTCGAAGAACTCTAGCAAATTAGTCAAACACGATTTACCCTTCATAAAACCACGCTGACTTTGATGGATTGCATTTTGACTTTCTAAATGTCCTGTTATTACTTCCTCAATAATGGATTCTAACAATTTCCCAACGACAGATGTTAAACTAGCTGGTCTATAGTTTCCTGCTTTCTGCCTCCCTCCCTTTTTGAATAAGGGTGTTATATTAACTTTTTTCCAATCCACTGGAACCTTTCCCGCATCCAGGGAATTTTGGAATATTTTAACCAATGGATCCACTATCTCTGCTGCCACTTCCTTTAAGACCCTAGGATGTAGGCCATCAGACCCTGGGAACTTACCTGCCTTCAATCCCAATAGTTTGCTCAGTTCTTTTTCCCTAGTGATGATTGTTCTGAGTTCCTCTCTTTCTATAACCTCTGCATTACTTGTTACTATTGGGATTGTACTAGTGTCCTCCACTGTGAAAACTGAGGCAAAATGCTGATTTAGTGTCTCTGCCATTTCTGTGTTTCCCTCTATTAACTCCCCAGTCTCATCCTCCAAGGGACCAACATTCACTTTAGCTACTCTCTTACCTTTTATATACTTATAGAAGCTTTTGCTATCCGTTTTTATATTGTGTGCTAATTTTCTTTCATAATTTACCTTTGCTCTTTTTATTACTTTTTTAGTAACCCTTTGTTGATCTTTAAAAGTTTCCCAAACTTCCAGCCTGCCACTAGCCTTTGCAATATGGTATGCCTTAGTTTTTGTCTTTATGTTATCCTAAACTTCCTTGCTTAAACATGGATGTTTTTTCCCCTCTTAGAATCTTTCTTCCTCTCTGGAATATATTTTAGTTGGGAGGAATTGAATATCTCCTTAAACATGTGTCACTGCTCATCAACTGTCCTCCCTTTAGTCTTCCGGCCCAGTCAACTAGGGCCAAATCTGCCCTCATACCTATGTAATTACCTTTGTTTAACTCCAGAACGCTAGTGTGGGACTCCAGTTTCTCGCCCTCAAACTGAATTTGAAATTCTAGCATGCTATGATCACTCTTCCCTAGAGGATCCTTAACTATGACATCATTAATTAAGCCCACCTCATTACACAATACCAAATCTAGAATAGCCTGCTCCCTGGTTGGTTCCACAACATATTGCTCCAAAAAACAATCTCTAATACATTCAATGAACTCTCTCTCGAGGCTACCTTTGCCAATTTGATTAATCCAGTCTATATGTATATTAAAATCACCCATGATTATTGCCGTACCTTGCTTACAAGCCCCCAGTATTTCCTGGTTTATACTGTGCCCCACTGCGGAACTACTGTTTGGGGATCTATAGATTACTCCCACCAGGGACTTCTTTCCCTTGCTATTTCTTATTTCTACCCAGACTGATTCTATGTCTTGACCTCCAGTGCCAATATCGTTTCTCACTACAGCACTGATCTCTCCCTTTACTAACAAACCTACACCTCCTTTTCCTTCCTGCCTATGCTTCCAAAATACTGAGTACCCTTGGGTATATTCAATTCCGAAACCTGGTTTCCCTGCAACCACGTCTCAATAATCGCCACTAAATCATACCCATTCGTCTCTATTTGTGCTGTTAACTCATTTATTTTATTCCGAATGCTTTGTGCATTCAGATACAAAGCCTTTAAGTTTGTTCTATTATCAAATTTCCCTACTCTTGTACGATTCCTTGGTGCAATGTGACATTCACACGTTCTGTCCCTTCCTTTCATTTTCTGGTAACAATCAGCCTCATCACTAACCTGCACTCCTACCTTCTCCTTTAACTTTCTAATTTTCCATGCAACTGAACCCTCTCCCCCACTATTTAGTTTAAAGCCCTATCTACAGCCCTAGTTATGCAACTCGCCAGGACTCTGGACCCAGCATGATTCAGGTGGAGCCCGTCCCATCAGAACAGCTCCCTCCTTCCCCAGTACTGGTGCTAATGTCCCATGAATTCAAACCCATTTCTCCCACACCAATCTTTGAGCCACGCATTTACCTCTTTAATCTTGTAGACCCTGTGCCAGTTAGCTCGTGGCTCAGGTAGTAATCCGGAGATTATTACCTTTTTGGTTCTGCTTTTTAATTTAGCCCCTAGCTGTTCAGATTCCCTCAGTAGAACCTCCATGCTTGTTCTACCTATATCGTTGGTACCTACGTGGACCACGACAACTGGATCTTTTCCCTCTCACTCCAAGTTCCTCTGCAGCCCAGATGAGATATCCTGAACCTTGGCACCAGGTAGGCAACACAGCCTTCGGGAGTCTCGATTCTGGCCATAGAGAATAGTGTCTATGCCCCTAACTGTACTATCCTCAATTATGACGACATTTCTCTTTTCTCTCCCCACTTGAATGGCTCCCTGTACCATGGTGCTATGGTCAGTTTGCTCATCCTCCCTACAGTCCCTGCTCTCGTCCACACAGGGAGCAAGAATCTCGAACCTATTGGACAAGGACAAGGGCTGAGGCTCCTGCAACACTACCTCCTGGATCCCTCTACCTGCCTCACTGCTAGTCACACCCTCCTGTCCCTGACCACTGGCTGAATTCAAGGTAGTTAATCTAAGGAGTGTGACCGTCTCCTGAAACACAGTGTCCAGGTAACTCTCCCCCTCCCTGATGTGTCGCAGTGTCCGCAGCTCAGACTCCAGCTCATCAACTCTGAGCTGGAGTTCCTCGAGCAACCAACACTAGCTGCAGATGTGGTCACTAGGAACCACAATGGGGTCCACCAGCTCCCACATCATGCAGATACAACACATCGCCTGGCCCTGCATCTCTATTTTATTTAATTAGATTTTAATTTGTTTTTTAAATTTCCAACTGGTCTTCAGTTTTTTAATCCGCTTTAGGTTTTTGTTTATATACTAATAAATCGATCAAGTCTTACTCTATATTTGATTTCAATTTAATTTAATTTTAAAGCGTACCTGAATACTGACCCCAGCTGCTCTCTATTTGCCTGCTCTCACTGTTGAAGGTGATGTCACTCTGATGTCTCTTTTCGATTTTTCCGCTCCTCTCACTCTGTCCCTGACTGGCTTGGCGTGCTTTTTGAACTTCCGCTCCTCTCTCTCGTCATTTTGACGATTTCCAGTTTCCTGGCCCTAACCGCCGCCTCTTCGCTATGGACATCCAATCTCTCTACACCTCCATCCCACACCAGGATGGTTTGAGGGCCCTCCGCTTCTTCCTTGAACAGAGGCCCAACCAGCCCCCATCCACCATCACCCACCTCCGCCTGGCTGAACTTGTTCTCATATTGAACAACTTCTCCTTCAACTCCTCACTTCCTTCAAGTAAAGGTTGTTGCTATGGGTACCCGCATGGGTCCTGGTTATGCTTGTCTTTTTGTGGGATATGTCGAACATTCCTTGTTCCAGTCCTACTCAGGCCACCTCACCCAACTCTTTTTCCGGTATATTGATGACTGTATCGGTGCCGTTGCCTGCTCCCGCCCCGAACTAGAAAACGTTACCAACTTTGGTTCTAATTTCCACCCTTCTCTCACCTTCACATGGTCCATCACCGACACTTCCCGTCCCTTCCTCGACTTCTCCCTCCATCTCTGGGGATAGGCTGTCGACTAATATTCATTATAAGCCCACTGACTCCTACTGCTACCTCGACTACACTTCTTCACACCCTGCCCCCTGTAAGGACTCCATTCCATTCTCCCAGTTTCTCCGTCTCCGACGCATCTGCTCTGATGATGCTACCTTCCACGGCAGTGCTTCTGATATGTCTTCCTTTTTCCTCAACCGAAGATTCCCCCACCCGCCTCCTGCTGCAGTTGACAGGGCCCTCAACCGTGTCCGGCCCATTTCCCGCACTTCGACCCTCATCCCTTCTCCTCCCTCCCAGAACAGCGACAGGGTTCTCTTGTCCTCACTTTCCACCCCACCAACCTGCAGCTCCAAAGGATCATCCTCCGCCACTTCCGCCACATCCAGTGTGATGCCACTACCAAACGCATCTTCCCCTCCCTTCCCCTGTCAGCATTGTGAAGGGATCGTTCCCTCCAGGACACTCTGGTCCACACCTCCATTACCCCTACCACCTCGCTCGCTTCCCACGACACCTTCTCCTGCAATCGCAGGAGATGTAATACCTTCCCATGTACCTCCTCTCTCCTCACTATCCAAGGCCCCAAACACTCCTTTCAGGTGAAGCAGCGATTTACTTGTACTTCTTTCAATTTAGTATACTGTATTCGCTGCTCGCAATGCGGTCTCCTCTACATTGGCGAGACCAAACGCGGATTGGGCGACCGCTTTGCGGAACACCTCCGCTCAGTCTGTAAGCATGACCCCAAGCTTCCGGTTGCTGGCAATTTCAACACTCCACCCCTGCTATCATGCTCACATCTCTGTCCTGGGATTGTTGCAGTGTTCCAGTGAACATCAACGCATGCTTGAGGAACAGCACCTCATTTACCCATTAGGCATGCTACAGCTTGCCGGACTGAACATTGAGTTCAATAATTTCAGAGCATGACAGGCCCCCCTTTTTATGTTTAGTTATTTTTTCTTTTCTATTTGGCTATTTTATTTTAGTTTGTTTCTACTGTGCCTATCCACTTTTTTTTATGTTTGTGCTTGGTGTGCTTTGTGCTTTACAGTCAATTCAGACCCTCTCTGTACTAACGCTTTGACTTTCAGCACACCATTAACGCACCGTTTGCCTGTTTCCATGACCTTCTGGTCAGTTATTCTCTGTGACCCTGTCCTATCAACACCATCTCCTTTGTTATCTCTTGCCCCACCTCCGCTTTACTTGCTTAAAACCTTTTACATTTCTAATATTTGTCAGTTCTGATGAAGGGTCACTGACCTGAAACGTTAACTCTGCTTCTCTCTCCATAGATGCTGCCAGACCTGCTGAGTATTTCCAGCATTGTTTTTATTTCAGATTTCCAGCAGCTGCAATATTTTGTTTTTATCTGTTAATTAGATTAACTTGCGACAAGGATGGGTGGGGAAAGAGAAATCTGTAGAGGCATAAGGATTCAGCTGCTCTGTTGGCCAGTGCGAAGCAACATTAATGTAAATCTTGGAGGAACCTGCAGCCTAAACAATCTAGGTTTCCCAGCTCAGAGGTACAGCAGAAACAATGGCCAAAATTTAACGCCACCCCAGTGAGCCAGATGGTGATTAACAGTTGCCAATTATCAGCCACTTAAGGGCCTTCGCCAGCCTCCACAGGGATTTTACCTGTGGCAAGTGAGCGTCCTGGAGCCGGGAAAGGCTGCCCGGTGAATGTTGGCAGCCTCTCAGCGCCCTGGGGGGTGGGGCCTGACAATCAGGCACAGGTTGCCCGATTGAGGGCTGCCCCCGCTACCCCAACCACCCCCAGGACCCAAGACACCCCCCCTTTTCCCCTTCTTCCCCCCCACCCGCAAAATACCACCCTTGCCTCGCCGGGGCCCAACCGATTACCCCTGGCAGGTGAAAGTCCCGTCTCAGAACAATTAAATCCTGGGGACCTGTAAAATTCGGGATTGATCCCCAGGCTAGGCGGAAGCGGGTGCGCCACTGACCTTTACATCAGTGGCTAGCTCCCATCCGCCTGACTTAAAATCCAGCCCAATGATGATGATATGAGGTGTTTTAAAAGCAACACTTAATAAAGCAAAAATATCTGTAAAAATAGTTATTGCCTTCCTCAGTGGCTGCCATGGCTAAGTTGGTAGCACATTCACCTCTGAGTCACGAGGTTCTGGGTTCAAGTCCTACTCCAGGGATTGAGCACAAAATTATACACTGACACTCCAGTGCAGTACTGAGGGAGTGTTGCACTGTTTAAAGTATTTTCTTAAAGTATCATCTTTCAGACGAGATATTAAACTGAGGTCCCATCTGCCTGTTGAGGTGGATGTAAAATATCCCACGGCACTATTTCGAAGAAGAACAGGGGAGTTAATCCCGGTCTCCTGGCCAATATTTATCCCTCAGTCAACATCATATAAACAGATTATCTGGTCGCTATCACATTGCTATTTGTGGGAGTTGCTGTGTGCAAATTGGCTGCATGTTTCCTACATTACAGCAGTGACTACACTTCAAAAGTTCTTCAATGGCTGCAAAGCACTTTGAGATGTCTGGTGGTCATGAAAAGCGCTATATAAAGGCAAGTCTTTTTTTCTTTTTTATGTTTAAAGACTGTATGGGGAAAAAGGGATCAGTTTTCCACCTGCAATAGATTTCCCCAAAAATATTAAATCCCTTTTGGAAAACACATTCTTGACTTTGTGTAAGGTTACGAAGCATTTTGCTGGAGCCCTATTTATTGTTTTCTATACTCCTGTCCTCCGAGAGGGAATCCTAGCACAAACCAAAAAATAATTATATAGTTAAAGCATCTAATCCTATGAAAATCATCTGATTCAGCTGTTAATATTTAATTTAAAAGTGTCAGGATTCTCTGTGCTTTTGGTTGCATTTCATTGATAAAACATTGGAAACTCCTCCCCTTCCAATTTCTAGCTCTCTTCAAATTTAAGATTAATAAAAGTTATACCAGACTGAAGATGGTTTGCGCTCAATGTCTTGGTTAAAAGCTGTGTGCAACTTAGCTATAAAGGCCAAAACAGCCTTTGTTCAATTTCCTAATTTGTGTTAGTCAAGTTCAATCAGTGTGATGTCTGACCTCATTGATCTTGGACTAGAGAAGAAAAATTGGCTAGAGATCCTGCTCCAGATCACTATCTAGTGGTTGTGCTTGCAGGTGTTGATAGCATCATGCTCAGTTACGATATTCCCCATGATCAAACAGTCTACCAGCACTCGCTCTTGAGAGCCATACATGAAGAATGAACACTTTGGGTGAGGCACTATAGGGCACCTGGTATCCAGTAGGATCACTACCTTCAGGACAGAGTGGAGAAGGTTGTTAATTTCCTATTATACTTGATAAAAAATGATTATATCAGTATGATAAATACTACAAGTAATATGGTAGACTGCTGAAAAGATCAAATCTATAGAACCTGTACAATCAAAGCTGACTCAAGCCCTCTGCTATGAATCTGAAGGTAAGGGAATCAAAGACCAATAAGCAGCATTACAAAATAAATGTATAATTAGAAACATCTTTATTTTATAAAATCTAGTTACTTTGGATTTTATATAAGGCTAAATGTTTAGTGCAGCTGTTCTTAAAAAGATGATTTCCTTTTGAATCCTTTGCAGGATATCCACCCCGTTAACCATGGATATGTATGCCTGGACTGGGAAGCAGGCGGTTCTGTACAATGGGATTCTCCTGGTTGGTGTTGGTGTAGAATCCATTGTCGTTTTTATGATAACAAAAATGCTTTCAAAAAGGTAACTGTGTAATGGAATTTTTAAAAACTTATGAACTTTTGAGTTTCAATTTATTACGATTTCCAATGGTTTGTTTCCTTGACAGATTTGAGGATCGCTTATTGCTGCTTGGAGGATTTGCTGTCATTTTTGTTGGCTTCTTTGTTTTGTTACCATGGGGAAACCAGTACCCCCAAATCCAGTGGACAGGTACAGTTGATTAGTCTTGAAACAGTGAAGGAGCTAGTGGTGTTTTTGTTTTCAGTGAACTTCTAAGTATTAGTGGATGTACAATCTGTGTTATATATTGTTATACTATCTGTAAAGTGTTAGTAACTAATTTGCTAGGAACTAGTTGTTTGTGTAAGTTTTCCAGTGGGGGGCCACATTCACAGCTGCACTGGGAAGTCATGTTATATGTATCACAGAACCAGTTCTACAGCAGACAGCATGGTGCTTTAATAAAAGCAAAATACTGCGGATGCTGGAAATCTGAAATAAAAACGAGAAATTCTGGAACCACTGAGCAGGGCTGGCAGCATCTGTGGAAGAGAAGCAGAGTTAAAACGTTTCGGGTCCGTGACCCTTCTTCGGTGCTATAATAAACAGACTGACTCTAGCCTTTCCAAGTTTAAAGTGTGATTTTCTTTCCAGCATCTGGGAACCAAAAAAGCAACAAAGACGTAACAATGTGTGTTCATTGTTATTTTTTGTTTTTAAATGTGCTGATTTTTTGGGGTTTTTTTGTGGATTTTAAATGTTTTTCTTGGCTGTATGAGCCAGTAAATCATTTGCTAATTACTGGAAACTTTCAGAAGTGTAAACAGGAAGTTTTGTTTCATGTTATTTTTTGTGCCTGTAAAAGTCACTCAAGTTAATCATTTTGTGAATAAGTTCATCTTAGAATGAGGTCACATTGTCTTTGAAAATGGCTGCATTAATTGGTCCATGCAGCTTGGCACAACACTAAATTCACAGAAATAACAAGTGGAACTGTTCATAATAGCTTAGCTACTCTATTGTTAAGGAGGTCACGATTTTCAGCTGGATTCTTCACTACACAATGATTACACAGCAGTCAGAGTTACTGGTGAGGTGTTCTAACTACTGTGTGGGCACATTGAGCTTAAAAGGATATTGTTTCTATTAATGCTGAAACTGCCCATGAATTGTTAATTTGCACACATGAATTCATTTTATTGTGAATACATCAAAATTCAAAAATCATACAAGTTTGGTTCCATTTTGTAAGTTTGCTACTCAGTGTTGTCCTGATGTGAAACAAGAAATCTGGTGTTTCTATAACAAGGACATTATAATGATAGAGCAGACAATCTGTGCCCATTCTGATGTCAGTTATCCCAACCATGGTCAGACTTTTGCTTCCCAATTTGTCTCCACTCCTATTCTGAAGGCAATGACTCATTGTGGAGTGTTTCCACAGGCAATAACAGTTATCTAAGAACTTGGCCAAGTGGCCATTATTCAAGTGTAAGTGTAGATGCTGGTTGTCATCAGACTATTTGATTGTGGGTAAGCATCATAACTAAGCCAGATTAGTTGCATGTCACCCAAAACATGCTTTTTTCCAAAAGGAATCACTGCGTAATGATCAGGAGTATGAACCTTGGCTGATATATTTTTTCTATTTCATGACTGATTTGATTATAGTATCTCTACTGGCACCCTGAGTTAATTTGGTTGATCATGCAGGAACCAGGAATCAAACACGAAACTTTGCTGCTCTATATGGTTTGCTACCAAGCCAATTGTTCCATTTGCACTTGCGATCCAAAGATGAAGTACAAAAGATATAAAGTCCTTGCATAAATTCTATCACATATTAAATTTGCAGCCAAGAAAGATCAAGTGTCCTGCTTTTCTGATTGGCTCAAATACGGAGGTTAAGTAGAACTATAGATCAGGAAAGATCCACGGAGACGGTAAAAAACAACTAATTCAAATTTTGGAATTTCAATCAACCACAGCTCAGTTTGATTGAATTTTTGATTCAACTAGATATGTAGTCATATAAATAACTGTATAACATAATTTATAATCATTAATTTTCACTTGCATCATAAAATGCACCTGTAACAATGTTAGAGATCTCTGCAAGAAGTTTCCATCTTAGACGGCTGGCTGCCTTTCTCTTTGTGACATATGTTTGAAGTCTGCTTCAAGCCTCAGTTGCCTACTTGGACCTTTTCCCAAGCCTTCGGCATAGTGGATTTCGAGTTCTTGTGAACAAATTGTTTGGGTGTGTGAATATATAAATGTGTGCAAGAGATGCATTCTAGGATTTGTAGTTTCCTTTCTGCCTCTGTGAAACTAGAGTTCCTAGAGTGCATCACAAAACAACCAGGCAGGGCATTTACAAATAATGGTGGGGGGGAGAATGTTTTTGTTCTGATTGTTCATACAATTTAATTTTGAGCTGAAGGCATGTTTAGGATGATTTTTTAAAAACATATTGCTGGGGTGGGGAACTGATACTTGCAGTGGGCTGGAAGGCATTGTTTATAAGGCTGAGTCTAGAGTCAGTCAGATAGGACCAGACCGTGGTAAATGGCCAAATCGTTAAGCTTATCCATTGGAGACTCAACGTTTTTTCCGCCTTTATCCAGAGGTTTCATGTGCTTTCACGGTCAGATCCACCGACATCAAGCTGGTGTTCTTCTCTGACCACTGCCCCTTACTGGCCGACTGTCACTTACAGGACAACCAGTGGGCTGGCAGGGGGACATGGAAGATCAATGTTATACTGCTAACCCCAGAAAACATCGAGGAACTCAGTTATACATAGTTATACAGCACAGAAACAGGCCCTTTGGCCCATCGTGTCTGTGCCGGATTACAAAGGGTGGAGAACCGTGAAACCCCTCTGAGTCTCTGGTGCACTGGTGGGAGGTGAACAACAAGAACATCAAGAGGTTCTTTATCTTCAAAAGTGTTCAGAGGACACGAGAGAGACAGAGGGAAATGTCCCAACTCCAGACAAGAATGCAAAATCTGCTCCGGCTGCAGTCCTTGGGGGTCGAGGTCAAGGAGGATCTCCAAGAGGTGAAGAGCCGGCAGGCCTCGCTGTTTGCCACGGAGGCCTCCAAGATCATCTTCCGGTCCAGAGTCCACTCTGTTGAGCAGGATGATCAGCAGCCTGAAGGAAAAGGATGGCTTGGTAACGTCTTCGCAGTGTGACATGCTAAAGATTAGCAAATGCTTTTATGCTGGGCTGCACGACGTGAAGCCCAGGGACAGCACGGCCTCCCAGTCCTTCCTATCATCCATCACTAAGGTCTTAGATGACAGCATGCGGGAGAATCTGGACAAACTGCTAACTCTGGATGAGCTGACAAAGGTAGTCAGGCCCTTCGAGATGAGTAAAATTCCCGGAAGCGGTGGCCCATCTCACCGCTTAATGTTGACTACATGATCCTGTCCAAAGTCATCGTCAGTCGGGTCAAGTCTGCTCTGGAGTTGGTGATCCACCCTGACCAGACCTGTACTGTACCCGGCAGGAAGATCTCTGATAGTCTCGCGCTACTCAGGGATATGATTGCCTATATATAGGACAGGAGGGTGGATACCTGCCTCATCAGTTTGGACCAGGAGAAGGCTTCTAACAGGATATCACACACATACATGATGGACGTGCTCTCCAAAATGGGGTTTGGGGAAGGAATCTGCAATTGGATCAAACTGCTCTACACAAACATCAATAGTGCAGTCTCAATCAATGGGTGGGAATCAGAAAGTTTCCCGATCCAATCTGGAGTCAGGCAGGGCTGTCCTCTCTCCCCTGTCTTGTTTGTTTGCTATATAGAACCTTTTGCTGAATCCATTAGGAAGGATGCGGGCATTAGAGGAGTGACAATCCCAGGCAGCGGAGGCACTCAGGTCAAAGCCTCCCCATACATGGACGATGTTGCCATCTTCTACTCTGATCTGGTGTCTGTTTGCAGACTGATGAGCATCTACGACCAGTTCGAACTGACCTCGGGAGCCAAAGTAAACCGTGTCAAGAGCGAGGCCATGTTCTTTGGGAACTGGGCTGACCGATCCTTTGTCCCATTCACTGTCATGTCAGACTACCTGAAGGTGCTTGGGATATGGTTCGGAAGGGCCGCGGCGTGTGCCAAAACCTGGAAGGAGCGAGTAGCCTGGGTACACCATAAACTGAGCATGTGGGAGCAACGATCTCTCTCCATTGTGGGTAAGAACCTGGTCATCAGGTGCGAGATGCTCACGTTGTTGCTGTATGTGGCGCAGGTCTGACCCATAGCCCACTCCTGCGCCGTGGTGGTCACCAGAACCATTTTCCGCTTTATCTGGAGATCCAAAATGGACCATATCCGGAGGGACACAATGTTCAAACCTCTGGATAAGGGCAGAAAAAACGTACCCAACGTCACCCTCATCCTGCTGACCACCTTCGTGTGCGGCTGCATCAAGCTGTGTGTAGAATCTAAATATGCAAACACCAAGTGTCACTACGTGCGGAGGTTCTATCTGTCCCCGGTGTTGTGAAGGATGGGTCTGGTCACATTGTCGTGGAATGCTCCATCCAGTTGGACCGAGCCGAACCACCTATCCTTCGTGGAAAGGTTGTTGCAGAAAAACACCTGTGACCACCAATCCATCAGGCAGTGGTCTGCATGGAATGTCCTCAAGGCCCTATGGGATAAGGAGATGGTGGATCCTGTCAGATGGTTCCCCGAGCAGACTGCTGAAGTCATTTGGCAGAATGCCTCATCGCCAGAACTTTCAAACAAGCATCAAGATGTAGCTTGGCTGGTGGTGAGAAGGGCCCTCCCAGTCAGATCCTTCCTGCACGCCCGGAGTCTCTCCCCCTCTGCATGCTGCCCTCGAGGTGGCTGTGGTGGGGAAGAGACTGTTGCCCACCTCCTTCTGGAATGTGCCTTTGCAAAGCAGGTGTGGAAAGAGATGCAGTGGTTTTTGTTGAGGTTCATCCCAAGCAGCTCTGTAACACAGGAGTCTGTGCTCTACGGTCTGTTCCCAGGGATGCACACCAAGATAAACATCAACTGCTGCTGGAGGACCATCAATCTGGTGAAAGACGCTCTTTGGTCTGCCCGAAACTTGCTGGTCTTCCAGCGCAAAGAGTTGTCCACGACCGAGTGTCACAGACGGGCACATTCCAAGGTCCAGGACTATGTGCTGAGGGACGCACTAAAGCTTGGGGCAGCTGCCGCACAGGCTCAATGAGGAAAGACCACTGTGTAAGGTCCTCCCGCCATAGTGAACTGAGGGGCTGGACCCATGGGAAAACCCCTCGCGCTGTAATACACCGAATATGGTTCAGCTGTAAGATGTACCCGGCTTGTGAAATGGAATGGAAGGGTTGTGAGGCAACTCACTCCTATATTGAAGAAAACTGATTTCCTTTGCACTTTTTGGAATGTCAACTTGGTGCTGTTTTGAACTGTCTTGTAATGTATTTTTTTTTTAACAGATTTTTATGAATAAAGTATATTTTGGAAAAAAAATCCATTGGAGACCCAACGGTTGGAAAAACCTCCCTTGCGCATGGTCGCACCAATAACTGTATTAGCAAGAATTATAACTGCAGGCAGAGAATGTACAGAGAGGCAAAAAATATCTTTCATAATTGTGCAATAACTGAGGTTTATTGGTTGTTGGAACCTCAGCAAATGGAAAGTAGGCAAAGCTAGGAATCTCTTGGTGTTACAGTAAATTAGAGGACTTTATAATAGCATTATACCATGTAATGTACAGTAGAATTATCCACTGCAAAGGATTGTACATTTAACAGCACAAAGTCTAATTATTAGAATAATTACAAGTTCATTATTGTTGGGATGGGCATTTCGCAGTTTTGACAGTTGCTTTGTAAACTTTCAGTTCAAGGTCAGAGGAAACCAGCACCATTTTTGTACTATTAATGTCTTAAGTGTGATGGACTCAAAACGGTTTTAAAGGTATCTATAATGCTAATAACTGAAATAAAAAGTGGTAGGCAAACAGTATAACAAATATTAAATCTGTGATTGCGGTATCATCCATTAGCATTAAGGGGGAAGGTGAATTTTAAGAAACTGAGAGGTGACCTGGCGAAAGTGGACTGGATACAGCTACTTAAGGGAAAATCAGTGGCAAACCAGTGGGAGGAATTCAAAAGCGAGATACTACAGGCACAGTGTAGGCATGTCCCCACTAAGATAAAGGGTGGTACTGCCAAATCTAGAGCCCCCTGGTTATCTAGAAGCTTACAGGGCCAGTTAAAGCAGAAAAAGAAAGCCTATGACGATCACAAAAATCTTAATACTTTAGAAAGCCTAGAGGATTATAGAAAGTGCGGGGTGAAGTAAAAAAGGAAATTAGAAAAGCAAAGAGAGGACATGAAAAATTATTGGCAAGTAAAATCAAGGAAAACCCGAAGAAGTTTTATGAGTACATTAAGAGCAAGAGGATAACGAAGGAAAGGGTAGGGCCTATCAGGGATGTACAAGGGAACTTATGTGTAGATGCAGAAGATGTAGGCAAGGTTCTTAATGAGTTTTTTGTCTCTGTCTCACAAAGGAGAGGGTTGATATCGATGTTGTGGTTAAAGAGGAAGAGTGTGAAATATTAGATACAATGAGCATAATGAGAGAGGAAGTACTACAGGGTCTGACATCCTTGAAAGTGGATAAATCGCCAGGGCTGGATGGATTGCGTCCCAGATTGTTAAAGGAAGCCAGGGAGGAAATAGCGGATGTGCTGAAGATCATCTTCAAATCCTCACTAGATACAGGAGAGGTAGCAGACGACTGGAGATCCGCGAATGTTGTACCATTGTTTAAAAAGGGTGCATGGGATAGGCCAAATGATTATAGGCCGTCAGTCTGACCTCAGTGGTGGGTAAATTGTTAGAATCTATTCTGAGGGACAGGATAAACTGCCACTTAGAAAGGCACGGATTAATCAGGGATAGTCAGCATGGATTTGTTAAAGAAAGGTCATGTCTTACTAACTTAATTGAGTTTTTGAGGAAGTAAGAAGGAGGACTGATGAGGGTAGTACAGTGGATGAGGTCTACATAGACTTTAGTAAGGCATTTGACAAGGCCCACATGGCAGACTGGTCAGTAAAATGAAAGCCCATGGGATACAGGGCAATGTGGCAGGTTGGATTCAGAATTGGCTCAGTGACAAGAAACAAAGGGTAGTAGTCAATGGATGTTTTTGTGAATGGAAAGCTGTTTTCAGTGGCGTTCCACAGGGCTGAGTGTTCTATCCCTTGCTGTTTGTGGTATATGTTAATGATTTAGACTTAAATGTGGGAGGCATGATCGGGAAATTTACTGATGACAGAAAAATTGGTCGTGTAGTTGATAGTGAAGAGGATAGCTGTAGACTCCAGAATGATATTAATGGTTTGGTTGAGTGGGTGGAAGACTGACAAATGGAATTCAGTCCAGATAAGTGTGAGGTAATGCATTTGGGGAGGGCAAATAAAGCAAGGGAATACAAAATAAATGGGAGGATGTTGAGAGGGGTAGAAGAAGTGAGACACCTTGGAGCCTGTGTCCACAGGTCCCTGAAGGTGGCAGGACAGGTAGATAGAGCGGTGAAGGCGGCATATGGAATGCTTTCCTTTATTGGCTGAGGTATAGAGTACAAAAATAGGGATGTAATGCTGGAACTGTATAAAACGCTGGTTAGGCCACAGTTGGAGTACTGTGTATAGTTCTGGTCACCACATTACAGAAAGGACATAATTGCTCTGGAGAGAGTGCAGAGGAGATTTACAAGAATGTTGCTAGGGCTCAAAAGTTGCAGCTATGAAGAAAGATTGGATAGGCTAGGGTTGTTTTCCTTAGAACAGAGGAGGTTGAGGGATGACTTAATTGAGGTGTACAAAATTCTGAGGGGCCTAGATAGAGTAGACAGGAAGGACCTGTTTCCCCCTAGTGAAAAGCTCAATTACCAAGGGGCACAGATTAAGGTGATTGTTAGAAGGATCAGAGGGGACATGAGGAAAACTTTTTCACCCAGAGAGTGGTGGGTGTCTGGAATTCACTACCAGGAATGGTGGTGGAGCCAGAAACCCTCAATTCTTTTAAAAGGTACCTGGACATGCACCTGAAGTGCAAGGCTATGGACCAGGTGCTGGAAGGTGGGATTAGATTGGGCGGCTAGTTTCTATTTTTTTTCTTCGCTGCCAGTATGGACACGATGGACTGAATGACCTCCTTCTGTGCCGTAATTTTTCTTTGGTTCTATAAGTATGTAATATTTTTATCTTCAGTCAGTCAGTCAGTCATGTAATGTGATATATTACTTCAGTACATTTTTGTATTACTGAATCATAGTTGTATTTAGGCTGCTGTAAAACTGTGGTAAGTATGAAAAGTTTGGCCCAGGTCCCACACTTTTCATAACCAATACCATGGGACATGTACCAGTTAAACAAAGTAACTGATATGTCGGAGAGATTATAATTCAGAATCTTGACATACTACTTTGGACAAGATTATAAACATCCCACTATCAGGGTTCAAAAGGTTTGTCTGAGAGATCTTCTGTCCTCCCTTTGTCTTTTGTTCATTACCGATTTTTGCATGTGAAATACTGATTATGTGGGTAATGATTTCAGTCAGACTCATAAATATAGGACTATACGATATTGGCAATGTGTTATGAAGCAGTGATTCACAGCTTTTCTAATGGACTCTTATTCTGCATTGAAGTTATTTTATTTTAGAAACACCAAGAGAAAGTGAAATTAAACTACAAACTATCACACAACTATAACGTTATTGCTACTTATAATCACGTATTCTTTGAGGTTAAAATGTTTGTTACAACCATTGTATAGTGTGCACTGAATGTTGTAAAGGCAGTGTGATTTCTTTAAACGAGGGCGGCACAGTGGCGCAGTGGTTAGCACCGCAGCCTCACAGCTCCAGCGACCCAGGTTCAATTCTGGGTACTGCCTGTGTGGAGTTTGCAAGTTCTCCCTGTGTCTGCGTGGGTTTCCTCCGGGTGCTCCGGTTTCCTCCCACATGCCAAAGACTTGCAGGTTGATAGGTTAATTGGCCATTATAAAATTGCCCCTAGTATAGGTAGGTGGTAGGGAAATATAGGGACAGGTGGGGATGTGGTAGGAATATGAGATTAGTATAGGATTAGTATAAATGGGTGGTTGATGGTCGGCACAGACTCGGTGGGCCGAAGGGCCTGTTTCAGTGCTGTATCTCTAAACTAAACTAAACTGATAATTGTGACGTTGATAATATAGTGTTACTTGGATTTATATCGTGTTTTCCACATCCAAGTAACAAAACTGTTATGCATGGTGTGTAATGCCAGCTCCTGTGTATTCTCACTCTTTCCTACCAGCCCCTCCCTCTTCTGCCACAGCCCCCCCTAGCCTCACAGTGGATTGTTGCAAGATTATTCATGAATATTTAAAATAAAAACAAAGCAAGCAAGTACAGTATTCTCAGGTTTGGGAATTGAATATCCAAGGGTACTCAGTATTTCGGAAAGATAGGCAGGAAGGAAAAGGAGGTGATGTAGCTTTGTTAGAAAAGGGAGAGATCAGTGCTGTAGTGAGAAATGATGTAGGCACTGGAGATCAAGATGCATAATCAGTCTGGGTAGAAATAAGAAGTAGCAAGGAAAAGAAGTCCCTAGTGGGAGTAATCTATAGATCCCCAAACAGTAGTTCCGCAGTGGGGCACAGTATAAACCAGGAAATACTGGGGGCTTGTAAGAAAGGTACAGCAATAATCATGGGTGATTTTAATATGCATATAGACTGGATTAATCATATTGGGAAGGGTAACCTCGAGAGAGAGTTCATTGAATATATTGGAGATTGTTTTTTGGAGCAATATGTTGTGGAACCAACCAGGGAGCAGGCAATTCTAGATTTGGTATTGTGTAATGAGGTGGGATTAATTAATGATGTCATAGTTAAGGATCCTCTAGGGAAGAGTGATCATAGCATGCTAGAATTTCAAATTCAGTTTGAGGGCGAGAAACTGGAGTCCCACACTAGCGTTCTGGAATTAAACAATGGTAATTACATAGGCATGAGGACAGTTTGGCCCTAGTGGACTGGGCAGGAAGACTATAAAGTAGGACAGTTGATGAGCAGTGGCAGATGTTTCAGGAGATATTCAATTCCTCCCAACTAAAATATATTCCAGAGAGGGGAAAAAACATCCATGTCTAAGCAAGGAAGTTAAGGATAACATAAAGACAAAAACTAAGGCATACCATATTGCAAAGGCCAGTGGCATGCTGGAAGTTTGGGAAACTTTTAAAGCTCAACAAAGGGTTACTAAAAAAGTAATAAAAAGAGCAAAGGTAAATTATGAAAGTAAACTAGCGCAAAATATAAAACGGATAGCAAAAGCTTCTATAAGTATATAAAAGGTAAGAGAGTAGCTAAAGTGAATGTTGGTCCCTTGGAGGATGAGACTGGGGAGTTAATAGAGGGGAACACAGAAATGGCGGAGACACTAAATCAGTAATTTGCCTCAGTTTTCACAGGTGGAGGACACTAGTACCATCCCAATAGTAACAGGTAATGCAGAGGTTATAGAAAGGGAGGAATTTGGAACAATCATCACAAGGGAAGAAGTACTGAACAAACTATTAGGATTGAAGGCAGACAGGTTCCTGGGCCTGATGGCCTACATCCTAGGGTCTTAAAGGAAGTGGCAGCAGAGATAGTGGATCCATTGGTTATAATATTCCAAAATTCCCTGGATGCGGGAAAGGTTCCAGTGGATTGGAAAAATTCTAATATAACGCACTTATTCAAAAAGGGAGGGAGGCAGAAAATAGGAAACACTAGACCAGTTAGTTTAACATCTGTCATTGGGAAATTGTTAGAATCCATTATTAAGGAAGTAATAACAGGACATTTAGAAAGCCAAAATGCAGTCCATCAGAGTCAGCATGGTTTTATAAAGGGTAAATTATGTTTGACTAATTTGCTAGAGTTCTTCGAAGATATAACAAGCAAAGTGGATAATGGGGATTCTGCAGATGTAGTATATCTGGACTTCTAGAAGGCATTTGATGAGGTGCCACACAAAAGGTTAATACACAAGGTAAGATTACATTGGGTTAGGGGCAATTTATTAGCTTGGATAGAGGATTGGCTAACCAACAGAAAACAGAGAGTCGGGATAAATGGGTCTTTTTCTGGTTGGCAAGATGTAACTAGTGGGGTGCCACAGGGTTTGGTCCTCGGGCCCCAACTATTTACAATCTATATTAATGACTTGGACGTAGGGATAGAAGGTACTATAGCCAAATTTGCAGATGACACTATAATAAGTGGGATAGTAAGTTGCAATAAAGAAATTAGAAATTTACAAATGGATATGGATAGGTTAGGTGAATGGGCCAAAATTTGGCAGATGGAGTTGAATGTGGATAAGTGTGAGTTTATCCATTTTGGTCAGATACGCTAATTATTATCTAAATGGAGGGAAACTTCAGAGTGCGTCAATGCAGAGGGATCTGGGTGTCCTCGTGCATGAATCACAGAAAACTGGTATGCCGGTACAGCAGGTAATAAGGAAGCCAAATGGAATTTTGGCATTTATTGCCAAAGGAATAGAGTATATAAGTAGGGAAGTGTTGCTGCAATTGTGTAAGGCATTAGTGAGACCACACCTGGAGTATTGTGTACAGTTTTGGTCCCCTTACTGGAGGAGGGATGTAGTTGCATTGGAGGCAGTTCAGAGAAGGTTCACTAGATTGATTCCAGAGATGAGGGATTTGTCTTATGAAGACAGATTGAGCAGTTTAGGCCTTTACTCTCTAGAGTTTAGAAGAATGAGGGGAGATCTAATTGAGGTATATATGATGATTAAGGGGGTTGACAAAGTAGACGTAGAGAACAAAGAACAAAGAAAATCACAGCACGGGAACAGGCCCTTCGGCCCTCCAAGCCCGCGCCGATCCAGATCCTCTATCTAAACATGTCGCCTATTTTCTAAGGGTCTGTATCTCTTTTCTTCCTGCCCATTCATGTATCTGTCTAGATACATCTTAAAAGACGCCATCGTGCCCGCATCTACCACCTCCGCTGGCAACGCGTTCCAGGCACCCACCACCCTCTGCGTAAAGAACTTTCCACGCATATCCCCCCTAAACTTTTCCCCTTTCACTTTGAACTCATGTCCTCTCGTAATTGAATCCCCCACTCTGGGAAAAAGCCTCTTGCTATCCACCCTGTCTATACCTCTCATGATTTTGTACACCTCAATCAGGTCCCCCCTCAACCTCCGTCTTTCTAATGAAAATAATCCTAATCTACTCAACCTCTCTTCATAGCTAGCGCCCTCCATACCAGGCAACATCCTGGTGAACCTCCTCTGCACCCTCTCCAAAGCATCCACATCCTTTTGGTAATGTGGCGACCAGAACTGCACGCAGTATTCCAAATGTGGCCGAACCAAAGTCCTATACAACTGTAACATGACCTGCCAACTCTTGTACTCAATACCCCGTCCGATGAAGGAAAGCATGCCGTATGCCTTCTTGACCACTCTATTGACCTGCGTTGCCACCTTCAGGGAACAGTGGACCTGAACACCCAAATCTCTCTGGACATCAATTTTCCCCAGGACTTTTCCATTTACTGTATAGTTCACTCTTGAATTGGATCTTCCAAAATGCATCACCTCGCATTTGCCCTGATTGAACTCCATCTGCCATTTCTCTGCCCAACTTTCCAATCTCTCTATATTCTGCTGTATTCTCTGACAGTCCCCTTCACTATCTGCTACTCCACCAATCTTAGTGTCGTCTGCAAACTTGCTAATCAGTCCACCTATACTTTCCTCCAAATCATTAATGTATATCACAAACAACAGTGGTCCCAGCACGGATCCCTGTGGAACACCACTGGTCACACGTCTCCATTTTGAGAAACTCCCTTCTACTGCTACTCTCTGTCTCCTGCTGCCCAGCCAGTTCTTTATCCATCCAGCTAGTACACCTTGGACCCCATGCGCCTTCACTTTCTCCATCAGCCTGCCATGGGGAACCTTACCAAACGCCTTACTGAAGTCCATGTATATGACATCGACAGCCCTTCCCTCATCAATCAACTTTGTCACTTCCTCAAAGAATTCTATTAAGTTGGTAAGACATGACACACAAGACCTGCACAAAACCATGTTGCCTATCACTGATAAGCCCATTTTCTTCCAAATGGGAATAGATCCTATCCCTCAGTATCTTCTCCAGCAGCTTCCCTACCACTGACGTCAGGCTCACCGGTCTATAATTACCTGGATTATCCCTGCTACCCTTCTTAAACAAGGGGACAACATTAGCAATTCTCCAGTCCTCCGGGACCTCACCCGTGTTTAAGGATGCTGCAAAGATATCTGTTAAGGCCCCAGCTATTTCCTCTCTCGCTTCCCTCAGTAACCTGGGATAGATCCCATCCGGACCTGGGGACTTGTCCACCTTAATGCTCTTTAGAATACCCAACACTTCCTCCCTCCTTATGCCGACTTGACCTAGAGTAATCAAACATCTGTTCCTAACCTCAACATCCGTCATGTCCCTCTCCTCGGTGAATACCGATGCAAAGTACTCGTTTAGAATCTCACCCATTTTCTCTGACTCCAAGCATAACATTCCTCCTTTGTCCTTTAGTGGGCCAATCCTTTCTCGAGTTACCCTCTTTCTCCTTATATATGAATAAAAGGCTTTGGGATTTTCTTTAACCCTGTTTGCTAAAGATATTTCATGACCCCTTTTAGCCCTCTTAATTCCTCGTTTCAGATTGGTCCTACATTCCCGATATTCTTTCAAAGCTTCGTCTTTCATCAGCCGCCTAGACCTTATGTATGCTTCCTTTTTCCTCTTAGCTAGTCTCACAATTTCACCTGTCATCCATGGTTCCCTAATCTTGCCATTTCTATCCCTCATTTTCACAGGAACATGTCTCTCCTGCACGCTAATCAACCTCTCTTTAAAAGCTTCCCACATATCACATGTGGATTTACCTTCAAACAGCTGCTCCCAATCTACATTCCCCAGCTCCTGCCGAATTTTGGTATAGTTGGCCTTCCCCCAATTTAGCACTCTTTCTTTAGGACCACTCTCGTCTTTGTCCATGAGTATTTTAAAGCTTACGGAATTGTGATCACTATTCCCAAAGTAGTCCCCTACTGAAACTTCAAACACCTGGCCGGGCTCATTCCCCAACACCAGGTCCAGTATGGCCCCTTCCCGAGTTGGACTATTTACATACTGTTCTAGAAAACCCTCCTGGATGCTCCTTACAAATTCTGCTCCATCTAGACCTCTAACACTAAGTGAATCCCAGTCAATGTTGGGAAAATTAAAATCTCCTATCACCACCACCCTGTTGCTCCTACATCTTTCCATAATCTGTTTACATATTTGTACCTCTATCTCACGCTCGCTGTTGGGAGGCCTGTAGTACAGCCCCAACATTGTTACCGCACCCTTCCTATTTCTGAGTTCTGTCCATATTGCCTCACTGCTCGAGTCCTCCATAGTGCCCTCCTTCAGCACAGCTGTGATATCCTCTTTGACCAGTAATGCAACTCCTCCACCCCTTTTACCTCCCTCTCTATCCCGCCTGAAGCATCGATATCCTGGGATATTTAGTTGCCAATCATGCCCTTCCCTCAACCAAGTCTCAGTAATAGCAATAACATCATACTCCCAGGTACTAATCCAAGCCCTAAGTTCATCTGCCTTACCTACTACACTTCTTGCATTAAAACAAATGCACCTCAGACCACCAGTCCCTTTACCATCATCATCTGCTCCCTGCCTGCTCTTCCCCTTAGTCACACTGACTTCATTATCTAGTTCCTTACAGGCTTTTGTTACTACCTCCTTACTGTCAACTGACCTCCTCAATTGGTTCCCATCCCCCTGCCACATTAGTTTAAACCCTCCCCAACAGCGTTATCAAAAGCACCCCCAAGGACATTGGTTCCAGTCCGGCCCAGGTGTGGACCATCCAATTTGTAATAGTCCCACCTCCCCCAGAACTGGTCCCAATGTCCCAAAAATCTGAACCCCTCCTTCCTGCACCATCTCTCAAGCCACACATTCATCCTGACTATTCTTTCATTTTTACTCTGACTATCACGTGGCACTGGTAGCAATCCTGAGATTACTGCCTCTGAGGTCCTACTTTTTAACTTGGCTCCTAACTCCCTAAACTCTGCTTGTAGGACCTCATCCCGTTTTTTACCTATATCATTGGTGCCTATGTGCACAACGACAACTGGCTGTTCACCCTCCCCCTTCAGAATGTTCTGCAGCCGATCTGAGACATCCCTGACCCGTGCACCTGGGAGGCAACATACCATTCGGGTGTCTCGTTTTCGACCACAGAACCGCCTATCTACTCCCCTTACAATCGAATCCCCTACGACTATAGCCCTTCCACTCTTTTTCCTGCCCTTCTGAACAGCAGAGCCAGCCACGGTGCCATGAACCTGGCTACTGCTGCCTTCCCCTGGTGAGCCATCTCCCTCAACAGTATCCAAAATGGTATACTTGTTTTGGAGGGAGATGACCGCAGGGGACTCCTGCGCTGCCTTCCTGCTCTTTCTCTGCCTTTTGGTCACCCATTCCCTTTCTCCCTCAGCAATCCTAATCTGCAGTGTGACCAATTCTCTAAACGTGCTATCCACGACCTCCTCAGCATCGCGCATGCTCCAAAGTGAGTCCATCCGCAGCTCGAGAGCCGTCATGCGGTCCAACAAGAGCTGCAGCTGGACACACTTCCTGCACGTGAAGGAGTCAGGGACATCAGCCATGTCCCTGAGCTCCCACATTGAGCAAGAGGAGCATGACACGGGTCTGAGATCTCCTGCCATTTTTAATCTTCAGCTTAACTTAGTTAAATGAAAAAGGACCGAAAAGTTTTTCCCAATCACGATAAAACCAGAGAAATAGAAAAAGCCTTACCTTATATATACCCCACCGAGTCCTTTTTTTTGGTTAGAGGAGGAGGGCGGGTGGGAGACACTACAAGTGTGGAGTCTCGGGTTCAGAAACCGCCCAAATATATAGTGTTTTACTTACCCAGCAGCCCCCTGGCCTCCGCCAAAAACAAAAGGAAATTAAGTTTACTTTCAAACTGACCTTCCCAGCTGCTCACTCGCTCGCACTCTCTGCTCCCGAAAAAGCTGCTGCAATGAAAAGAGAGAATGTTTCCTTTTGTGGGGCAATCCAGAACGAGAGGTCACAGTTTTAAGATAAGGGGTAGCAGATTTAAAACGGAGATGAGGAAAAATTACTTCTCTCAAAGGGTCGTGAGTCTGTGGAATTCGCTACCCCAGAGTGCGGTGGATGTCAGGACATTGAGTAAATTTAAGAAGGAGATAGACAGATTTTTAATTAGTAATGGGTTGAAGGGTGATGGAGAACGGGCAGGAAAGTGGAGTTGAGGCAGAGGTGAGATCAGCCATAATCGTATTGAATGGCGGAGCAGGCTTGAGGGGCTGAATTGCCTACTCCTGCTCTTAGTTCTTATTTTCTTTCGTGAGAATATGTTAGGATTGGAAGAACTAATGTTTGTATACTGCTGATAACAATCTGCAACAATAACCTAAACAGTCTGTCAAAAACAAAATCCTTCTCTGACTTTTAGGAAAACAAAATTTGAAGTGAGCTGCTGCTGCTATGCCAGTGCCACCATTTTCCACAGATATGGGCTGCAGCATGACCTTATTTTCTAGGGAAAGGATTATGAAGGAATAAATAAAATAAATTCACTCACTTACTCATTTGCCAGTGTTGATGTCCTTGAAGGATCTTGGAGATTGGTAGAACTGAGTAAATTAATGGTTTCACACTTTTATAATAAAAGTTGAAATGAAAAAAACCTTTGGACTTGCAAGGATATATGTCATGCTTCAGACTATTAAATAATATAGTTTTTGTTTACAGTAATTATGTATCATAGGTTAATGCATCATGCAGGAATTTTATGGTGGGGTCTACATATTTGTTTGCATTATCTATCCCATCATTTTAGAGGCACTTGATCTATTTTATTATGCAAAACGTTATGCTGTGAAAATGGACAACAAATAATTGCACTACTGCCTTATCATCATGGCCCCTTCAAAGGATGGCCTGCGGCTGTAGCCTTCACAGCCCAGCAGGACGTCTCTCTGGCCCCACTCCCCGGCTTGCCACCACCATTCCTTCTATAGGCTCCAGCCACATCGGGGGGGCGCGCGGGGGTGGGTGGGGCCCACTTGCAGTTTTGAAAATCAGATGGCCTGTGAAGTGTGCCCTCAGTTGGCACTTTAATTGGCCTAATCACCCACCAAAAGCTGCCTCCCTGAAAATAGGCTGTAGGCAGGAATATGCCAGCAGACTGGTGCATACCCACCTCTGGCTCGTGATGAAAATTCACTCCATTGTCTTTAATGGCCTTTAATTATTAAACTTCACTGTAAAGAAAATTTGGCTGAATCAGAATTGTATTAACTATTTTTAATAGCAATATTGTGCACAATTTTAGAAGGCAAACTTCAGAGAAATACCTGAAAAATTAGAGGATGGTCTACACCAGCATAGAATTATCATGAAAATTATAGAGAATGGGTTACACTGTAGGTAATATGCTTACTAGATTAAGTTATTTTACTAGTTAATCTCCTATAGCTTTGACATACAGAATGAAAGCCAAGTAGTGTAATCCTACTTCAGGTGAAGACTAAAGCGTGGGGACCAGGATGCAAAGGTAGAATTCAGTCATCATTTTAAAGTGCATACATTTGATTCTTATTTTTATGTAATACTTTGTTTTTCTATTTAAGCAATAATAAATCATATGGAAATTTGAGATGGGAAGTAGAAAGTAGAGTTAGTTGGAGCATAGAGTTTACCTGCAGGCTTAGTAGTTTGGAAATGCAAAACTTAAGTGCTAAGGCACCATAATTGGCAGAAATGTGTCATTACAAGTTTACATGGGCAGTTTATTATTATGGTAAACCTAGTAACATATAATGGAAAAAAATTGCTGGACAGTATCAGATGTAAGACATTTTAATATAATATTACTTTAATTTGTATTCACATTTCCTTGAAACAGTTAATGGCAGAGTGAACTGCATGTGTTAAAAAGAAATAATCCTAATTATTTTTTCTATCATTGACAGAGATTAAGAATGCTACCAACTACACTTCTACTGAAATAAAGTACAATGAGTCATCCATAGTTGCTTGGAACTTCTTAATACAACCTTCAGTTGGTAACGATGCTGAGAGAGTAGGTTGTCCTGTACAGCAAGTGTGGTGTCAGTATACTCCCAGCATCCATCTAGCTCAGTACATCCTATCTTCTGCCCTGGTTGGAATAGGGTACCCAATCTGTAATGTTATATCTTATACATTGTATTCAAAAATTCTTGGACCAAAGCCCCAGGTAAGAGATGTTTAATTATAGTAAAAAGTCTATAGACATATATAAAAATAAGAGGCATGAAGAGATCCAATATTATACTATGTTTTAGCAAGTGTATAACTGTATTGTATTGGCAATATCACCTTTTCTTTGTAATTGTAGCTTTGATCTTTACCTTTTTCCTATTTTCTTCCATTTTATTTTACATTGGTGTAATTCAAGATTATAATTAGGGCAAGTACTTTGGTGTGACAAACCCTGTAATTTCAGACTACATGACATTCTCAATTTTGCACTTAATTGGTACTTTAATGTTAACCATCAATGTATCTAAAAGGGCCAGTATTATGTCTTCCTTTATCCAAATAACATTGAAGTAGTTTTCGGCTGGTTACTGTACAAATAGTTTTACAAATGGCAAGTACACAGTTCCACTCCACTCGCTAATATTTTTAAGAATTGGAATCTGAATGAAAATCCGAGTGAGCAAATTCAAGCTTGTGCCAACTGGTCTTAAGAACACAACATAAAATACCATTACTCTGCTCACCAATATTTTCATTTAGACTAAAACAGTGTCAGTGAGCACAGTAGAACTGAGGGCTTGCTGACTGTCAGACCAGCTCTTACAAGAACCAGGTCATTCATTTGTTCGCCAGGCAGAAGGAGACAGAATACCAGCACTAAAAAAATTGAAGTGCCCATGTGGGATGAAACAAACTGGGTCTGACCCATTTCTAGAAGAAAATTATCCCCTATGACTACCTGTGATTGTTGGACATTAAAATCAGTTGTCATAACTGTACTTGTCATTTTTACAGACCTAGGATTGATATAATACAACAGAATCAAATGTAGTGCACCAGTGGGGTAGGACATTGACGTGGAGTGATGGTCAAATGAATTGAGAATTTCCTGATCCAAATCTTTTGTGACACCAAAGAGTCACCAGGCATTTACTTGGATATTCACCACAGAAACGGGGGGGCGGGGGGTGGAATCAAAGGGCCAGGCTTATAAAGCTGCTCTTGACCACTCTGCAACTCATCCTCTCAGGTGGCGAAATGTAGGTATGGAAAGGCTCCAGGAAAGAAAATAAAGGAGACTGCTATACTGTAGAATCATAGATTGTTTGGTGTCTACAACAGCCATCCCTAGTCTGCCCCCGCCCCATGGTGAGTTCCTGATCTCACCCAGGATCTTGGGAGTTGACTTGATATGCTGTTAGAATTTAGACGTGTTAGAGGCTGAACTTTACACTAACTGGGTGATTAGGATGGGAAAAAAGAAACTTGACTTCAGCAGTAAATGTATTTTATAGCTGATATTCCGTTCCCACAGTAAACCTACATCTTTATTTTGGGCTAAATAGCTTCTGCTGAAAAAGAAACTGTTGTCTTGCCCAGCTGCGTAGAACAAGCTGCCTCCAGCATTTCCCCCTCCTCCAGTAAGACATCTCCGCTATTGCGATGGAAACACACAGCTGCAAATTTGTCCCTTGGGTAACATAACTTCATATCTAGCTGGAGAGGATACTTTTAAAAGAAAACATTAAGGACTGCTTCTATTTAACTTCATCACCACTGCTAAGTATAGATTTGGTCTGCAGATTGTTAATTCTTCCTATGCTCTGTGACCACTGTTACAGTCACAGTTTAGAACTAGATGAACTGGAGCAAGGTAGAATTGTTGACAGATTCTATGGTTACTTAAATATATATGCTTACACAAGAAAAGTAAATAACATCTAACTTTGTTGTCATTTTTAACCTCTTAGGGTGTTTATATGGGCTGGCTAACAGCCTCTGGAAGTGGAGCACGCACACTTGGACCAGTGTTTGTTAGTCAAGTTTATACACGTTATGGACCTCGATGGACATTTGGCCCTATTTGTGGGATAGTGGTGGCAGCTATAATACTCATGGGTCTGATGTATAAGAGACTCATTGGATTCTCAATCCACTATCAGAGACTACAGTAATGATGGGCTAAGAAAAGGAACAAAAATCCATGCATCCAGCCTTGAAAACCAAACTGATGAAATCTAACTAATTTCTAAAACTAACACTTTATATTGACCTTAAACTTCTGTAAGTTAAATGGTACAGAGGAATGAGTGCAAATATCATTTTCTGCTTTATATATTGATCTAATTTATTTGACTTGGAGTCAGTGTCATTTATAGCACAGAAGGCCATTCCGTCCAGCAAGTCCATGCTGGCTTTCTACAGAGCTATGCAGTCAGTCCCACTCCCCTGCAAGTTTATTTCCTTTAAGTGGCCATCCAATTTCCTTTTGAAGTCATTGATGGTTTCCACTTCCACCACCCTTTTGGGCAAGTTCTGACTCATCATCACTTGCTACGCAAAAATGTTCTTCCTCATATTCCCCCGGCTGCATCTCTTGCCCACAACCTTAAATTTTTGTCTCCTAGTTCTTGTACCATCAGCTGATGGGAATAGCTTTTCTTTGTCTACCTTACCTAAACCTGTCAATCTTGTACTCCTCTATCAGATCTCCCCTCAATCTCCTTTACTCCAGTGAGAACAACCCCATCTTCTCCAACCGAATATCGTAGCTAAAATGCCTCTGCACTGGAACCATTCTGGTAAATCTCATCTGCACCCTCTCATCCTTCCTAAAACATGGTGACCAGACCTAGATCCAATACTCAAGTTAAGGGGCCTAACCAGAGCTTTATAAAGGTTCAGCATAACTTCCTTGCTCTTGTACTCAATGCCTCTGTTTATGAAGCCCAAGATCCCATATGCTTTGCAAACCACTCTCTGAATATGCCCTACCACCTTCAAGGATCTGTGCACATGGACCCCAAGGTCCCTCTGTCCCTGCACACACTCAGAACTGTTCCATTAAGTCTAAATTGCCTCTCCCTGTCCCTTCTCCCAAAATGCATTACCTCACACTTCTCTATGAAATTCCATCTGACACTTGTCTGCCCATTCTGCTAATTTATGCCCTGGTCAAGTCAGCTTGCCACACCTCCAAGTTTGGTATTATGGGCAAATTTTGAAATTTTACTCTGTGTTCCAAGATCCAAGTCAAAAAAGCAGTGGTCCCAGCACTAACCCTTAGACACCACCACTGTCTACTATCCTCCAGTCTGAAAAATTGCTATTTCCCACAACACGCTGTTTTGATTTTTCTTTTGTTTTGACAGAGATACAGCACTGAAACAGGCCCTTCAGCCCACCGAGTCTGTGCCGACCATTAACCACCCATTTATCCTAATCCTACACTAATCCCATATTCCTACCACATCCTCACCTGTCCCTATATTCCCCTACCTATACTAGGAGCAATTTATAATGGCCAATTTACCTATCAACCTGCAAGTCTTTTGGTGGTGGGAGGAAACCCATGCAGACACAGGGAGAACTTGCAAACTCCACACAGGCAGTACCCAGAATTGAACCCAGGTTGCTGGAGCTGTGAGGCTGCGGTGCTAACCACTGTGCCACCCACTTTAAGCAAATACCCAAAAGCCAGAAACTACCAGTCCAGGGAGGAAGAAATTAGGAATCAGGGGAAACTAGGAAATCCAAACAAAAATGGAACTGAAATCACAGCCTTCCAGAAGTAGGCATGATCCCAGGTGAAGGTGAAAAGAAGGAACACTGCAGGAGATGGTTCCACTGTTTGGCTCAGCCAGTGTACTGTACATACAATAACCATTTTAAAATTAACGACACCTGATACCTGAAGCAAGTCCCATAGTTGTCTCTAAGTTACAGGTTTCACTGCATTATGTACATATTCATATTTACAAGCATCTGTAGTGGAACCACACAGTGGCCTAGAGTTTTCTAGTTTGTGCTGATTTCTCAGTGCGGTACAGTTAAAAATAAGCCAAAACAGCACAAAAGGTCTGAGAATTTGAAATGAAAGTCCGGTGCAAATTGAGTTTCCCAATCTTTAACGCTGGTTTAAAAAACTAATGTTTCGGAAGCTCCAGCACCCACAATGCAGATCAAAATCATGAGCATGGCGAGTTCCTGCAATTGCACCTGTTCGAGGAGACTCTTCACATTGAGTCTTTATAGGCACACAGGCCCTACTAGGCATGTTTCTTAAATCACAATTTAGTTTACTAAGAAACTGACTAGTGTACACCATTAAAACTAGTGAGTAGTTCTGTATTTTTTGTTTACCTGATTTTAAATCACTGAAAATGACTTACTAACATTTGGAGGACTAGATACTTATTAAAAATGCTGATTTTTTTTTTTTGATATTGCCCATTTTCAACTGCATTAATAAAACTGCATCAGGTTACCACTCAAATACATCAATGGATTTTTTATTAATGCAAAGAAAAATTGAGTATACGCTATTATGCTGACCAATTGTACTGTTTCAAGAAAGATTTTACATTTGTGATATGCAAATAATTTAGCAGGAACTTGAACCTAACCTAACTAGTGCAATTTGCACCTTATTTTCTACTCTCCAACAATGTCCTAGATGGAGAGAAAATATTTTACTACATCTCAATTAACACCAACTAACACAAGGAAGCAGACAGGGTGTTACAGATTCAATCTGTGGGAAATGCCTCAACATAAAATGTTTATCATATGGGCCTCAAACTTGGCATTTGCTTTCTTTGCACCTGCTTTGCTCCTCTTCCTATTTGCATTGCTCTCGCTCTTTCTCCATGAAAATCTCGTTCTATTTAAGTGAAATATTTACTTCCTTCCAATTTATGCCTCTTCTGAACATTTTTAAGTTCACAATTTTAAAATGCTGTAAATCACCATCACCAGTGTAACTCAATACACCAGGTAACTGATACAAATTTGGATCTGCTGCAGGTAACTTCTTTGGTTCAGTGGCATCAATCGCTCCTATTCAGTCTGAGTCTACCTGATATATTAGAGGTATAACACTGCCTTTATGACTTGTACTGGATATTCGTGGGTTTTGCACACCTACTTCTCCAACTTAGAATTTGAGCCAAATAAATATTTGGAGACAAAAGCAAAATGCTGCAGAGGCTGGAAATCTGAAATAAAACGAACACTTAGCGTCTGGGAGAGCAGCAAACCTGCGGGAAGAACATGGAGCAGGGAGCTGATAAATAGAGCCCGAGGATCGCAGCCTGGAGCACTTACTGTCTGGGAGAGTAACGGACCTGTGGAAATAACACGGAGCGGTTGAATACCGAGGATCGCGGCTTAGAGCGCTTCCCTTCCGGAAGAGTAGCTGAGAAGTGTCCAGGCGCGCCGGAGTTTGAAAACAAAGTGAACAGTGACATCACAGGTGAGTAACTGTTAGGGAGTATCAGTAAATCACTGGGTTAGTAACTAAAGAAAGTTAAGGTCTACAGTTTTTTTTTTAGGGAATCAAGGTCCCTAGTATGAATAATCTCTAATTTGAGTAACTTAAGGGCAAGTTATGGCAGAGCAGCATCGAGTGCACCTCCTGTGCAATGTGGGAAGTCAGGGACACTTCCAGTGGTCAGGGTGAACACGTGTGCAGGAAGTGTCTCCAGCTGCAGCCACTTGTTTCGGATCTGGTGCAGTGGCTGGGGACACTGGAGCATCTGCGAGGCTGAGATCGTCGTAGATAGCACGTACAGGGAAGTGGTCACACCGCAGGTAAAGACTGCTAAGGCAGAAAGGGAATAGGTGACTACCAGGCAGGTAGTGCAGAACCCCTCTGGGTCCATCTCTCTCTCTAACAGATTTTCTGCTTTGGATACAGTTGGGGAAGATAGATTCTCAGGGGAATGCAAGTCTGTGACACCATGGGTGGCTCAGCTGCACAGGAGGGAAGGAAAAAGAGTGGGAGAGCTACAGTAATAGGGGATTCTATCACAAGGGGTACAGATAGGAGTTTCTGTGGCCGTAAAAGTGACTCCAGGATGGCATGTTGCCTCCCTGGTGCTAGGGTCAAGGAGTCATAGAGCATAGAAACAGGCCCCAAGGATGTCTGCATATTCTGAAGGGGGAGGGTGAAGAGTCAGAGGTCGTGGTTCCCATTGGTACAAACGACATAGATAGAAAGGGGGATGAGGTTCTGCAATAAGAATTTAGGGAGCTAGGTAGTAGATTAAAAAGCAGGACCTCAAAGGTTGTAATCTCTGGATTACTCCTGGTGCCATGTGCTAGTGAGTATAGGAATAGGATAGAGCAGATGAATGTGTGGCTGAAGAGATGGTGCAGGAGGGTAGGCTTTGGTTTCCTGCATCATTGGGTCTATTACTGGCGAAGGTGGGATCTGTACAAGTCTGACGGTTTGCACCTGAACGGGCCCAACACCCTTGCAGGGAGGTTTGCTAGTGCTGTTGACAGACGATTTAAACTAATTTGGTAGAGGGATGAGCTAGAGTGGAGGTAGAGTAGGGGGTGATGCACAGCCAAATATAGAAGAGAAACTAAGTCAGTCTGGAAGGCAGAGCAAATATTGACCTGTTATGGCAATAGCGAATAATGCAAGGAGTCTTACAACTAAAGCAGATTAATTCAGGGTGTTGATTAAGATATGGGAGTATGATATTATTGCTATCACAGAAATATGGTTGAGGGAAGGGCAGGACTGGCAGCTTAATATTCCAGAGTATAGAAGTTTCAGGCATTACAGGACAGTGTAAAAGAGGAGGTGGTATTGCACTATTGATCGAGGAGTCAATTACTGCAGTAAGGAGGGATGATGTCTTAGAAGGTTCCTCAAATGAGATCTTTTGGGTAGAACTTAACAAAAAAGGGGGCAAGCACTTTGCTGGAAGTATACTACAGGTTGCCAGTCAGAGATAGAGGAGCAGATATGTAGACAAATCTGAGAGGTGCAAAAATAGGATAAAAGGGGAATTTCACCTTCCCCAATATTAACTGGGATACTCTTTGCATAAGGCTTACAGAGGGCAGAATTCTTAAAGTGCATCCAGGAGCTTTTTGAGCCAGCACTCAAAGTCCTACAAGAGAAGGGGCGGTACTGGACCTAATCTTAGGGAATGAAGCCAGACCAGTGGTACAAGTGTCAGTGGGGGAGCATTTCAGGGATTGCGACCATAACTCTAAGATTTAAGGTAGTTATGGAAAAGGACAGAGATGGACTGGAAATAAAGGTACTGAATTGGGGAAGGCCAATTTCAATGTGATAAAATAGGATCTGGCCAAAATGGACTGGGAACCGTTACTTGTAGGAAAGTTTACATCAGACCCCTGTGGGAGCCATTCAAAAAGGAAATAGTGAAAGTTCAGGGCCAACAAGTTCCCCTAAAGGTGAAGGGTAGGACCAAGTCTAGGGAAACCTGGATGTCAAGGAATATAGAGAATTGAATAAAGAAAAAAAAAGGCTGATGGCAGATTCAAAGGGCTGAAAACAGCAGAGGCCCTAGAGGAGTATAGAAAGTGTAGGGGGGTACTTAAAGTAATTAGGAGAGTGAAGAGGGGGCCTGAAAAAACACTGGTGGGCAAGATAAAGGAAAATCCCAAGGTGATTTATAAGTATATTAAGGGCAAGAGGATAACCAGGGAAAGATTAGGGACCAAAGTGGCAATGTGTGCGTGGAGCCGGAGGACTAAGGTTGGGTTTTAAATGATTACTTTTCGTCTGTGTTCACTATGGAGGACAATGTAGGTGTAGAGATCAGGGAGGGGGATTGTGATATACTTGAACATATTAGTATTGAAAGGGAGGAGGTTTTAAAAGTGGATAATTCCCCAGGCCCAGATGAGATGTATTCCAGGCTGTTATGTGAGGCAAGGGAGAAGATTTCAGGGGCTCTAACACAAATTTTCAAATCCTCTCTGGCCACAGGAGGTGCCAGAGGACTGGAGGACAGAAAATGTGGTACCATTATTCAAGACGGGTAGAAGGGATAAACCTGGTAATTACAGGCCAGTGAGCCTAACATCAGTGGTAGGGAAACTACTGGGATAATATCTGAGGGACGGGATTAATCAAGGATAGTCAGCATGGCTTTGTTAGGGGGAGATCATGTATAACAAATTTGATTAGGTGTGTAGATGAGGATAAAGCAGTTGATGTAGTCTGCATGGACTTCAGTAAGATTTTTGATAAGGTCCCGTATGGGAGATTGGTCAAGAAGGTAAGAGCCCATTGAATCCAGGGCAATTCAGCAAATTGGATCCAGCATTGGCTTAGTGGCAGGTGATGGGCGAGGGTTGTTTTTGCAATTGGAAGCCTATGACCTGTGGTGTAGTGAAGGGATTGGTGCTGGGACCCTAGCTGTTTGTAGTGTACATTAATGATTTAGACATGAATGTAGGAGGTATGATCTGTAAGTTTGCAGATGACATGAAAATTGGTGGGGTTGTAAATAGTGAAGAGGATAGCCCTAGATTACAGGACAATATAGATGGGCTGGTAAAATGGGCAGAGCAGTGGCAAATGGAATTTAATCCTGAGAAATGTGAGGTGATGCATTTTGGGAGGACTAACAAGGCAAGGGAATATACAATGGATAGCGGGACCCTAGGAAGTAGAGGGTCAGAGGACCTTGGTGTACTTGTCCATAGATCACTGAAGGCAGCAGCATAGGTAGATAGATAAGTTGGTTAGGAAGGCATATTTGCCTTTATTAGCCGAGGCATAGAATATAAGAGCAGGGAGGTTATGATGGAGCTGTATAAAACACTAGTTAGGCCACAGCTGTAGTACGGTGTACAGTTCTGGTCGCCACACTATAGGAAGGATGTGATTGCAGTGGAGAGGGTGCAGAGGAGATTTACCAAAATGGTGCCTGGGCTGGAGCATTTCAGCTATGAAGAGAGACTGGATAGGCTAGGGTTGTTTTCCTTGGAGCAGAGAAGGCTGAGGGAGGACCTGACTGCAGTATACAAAATTATAAAGGGGCATTGATAGGGTAGATAGGAAGAAATGTTTTCCCTTAGCGGAGCTGTCAATAACCAGGGGGCTTGGATTTTAGGCAAGGGGCAGGAGGTTTGGAGGGGATTTGAGGAAAGATTTTTTCACCCAGAAGGTGGTTGGAATCTGGAACACACTGCCTGAAGGGATGGTAGAGGCAGGAATCCTCAGTACATTTTAGTATTTAGTTGAGCACTTGAAACGCCATAGCATACAAGGCAACGGGCAAAGTGCTGGAAAATGGGATTAGAATAGATAGGTCCTTGATGGCTGGCACGGACACGATGGGCCTGTTTCTGTGCTGTACAACGCTGACTAATGGCAGGTCATCGACCTGCAATGTTAACAATTTGTCTGCACAGGTGTTGCCAGACCTGAGTATTTTCTGTTACTTTAAATATTTGGTGAGACAAGGTGAGATAGAAATGTTAAGCTGCTTTATTTCACAGTAAACTGACCATACAGAACAGCTATGATTGAATTTTAGGGACTCTAATTTAGACAATTGTGCATGGAAAACAAAATGCGAAAAATTGCTACAAAAGCTTACCAATGGTCCACCAATGACTTAAAACAAGATAGAAATGCTGGAGGATAGTTTAAATTCTAACGTCTTACCTTCTATAAAAGCTTTCAACTTTCTCGAACAAACCAGATTGCTTTTGCAACCTTCCTAACTGCCTATGTTTTCTATCTCACTGTTCATAACCAGAAAGGGCAAGTGAAGACTATCCAACATAACTGGTGAGAGATTTGGTTGCTGTGACACTAACAAATTGGAGAGCATCAATGCCAGCTTTTTACCATCTTAAACTACCATTCAGCTCAGCTTCTCATTTAAAAAAGGATACATAACATTTACAGTAAACTTTTCCAATTTGTGTAAAATGTTAAGAGATCCTGAAATGTGATGGGTACAAGAGGAATCCAATTTTGCCAAATGGAAAAAAAGACAGTAATTAAAAAGCATACTAGTGCTGACATACAACTTGTCGTTCTCCAAGATGGCTGTTTATGAAATACTTGCTTCAATAAACTTTACGATAAATAAAATGTTGTGGAGCTCCGTTTTTCATTGAGTGAGGTGACCAAGATATTCCCTCCAGCTGGTGGCTTAGTGAGTTTATCAAGCAAGCCTCAGAGCTATTTATGTAGAAGATCTTGTCCAGGGTGTCACAATCGACTTTGGGTTTAAAAAAAAAGTTAGTGAAGGTTCCCACCTCTGATTGCTAACTCAGGTGGAATCAGATAACATATACCTTTGGAGGTGATGCAATCAAATAGCTTGCTGAAACTCACCAAAGCTCATGGGAACAATGGCCAGTTGGACAAGGTATTGGAAACCAAGCACTAAAGCAGTGCCTTCAAGAGGTCAAGAAAAAGTAATACCTAGCTACTACTTTTTCCAATATAATCTGCACCAAACAAGTTCAATAACATTACTATTTAAATGTTGTATTTCAGCTTCATGGAGTACTATTGGAAAGATATTAGAACATGAATTTGATATTTCAATAATAGATTTCAAACTGAATGCTCTGCAACAATCCTCCCCTTACACTTACTCCTTATTGAAAATAGGCACGTTTGAAGTTTAGATTTTCAGTAGTAGGTAAAACTTACAAATTAAAACTCATGGTATTCAGCACAGTACACACTCTTAGTTGCAACACAAGTATTTGATTATCCTTTGGAACTTAATGTAATAGTGGGCAGAGACTCATACATATTCCTACTTCCACTTTAAGGAAGGGGAATTGGAAGATGAAGAATTTATAAATCAATAAAGTAGAATAAGAGCATCAAAATACAAAGCAATTATTGTATTAAAATCAACTATACAGCACAAAGCAATATAATACAAATATATACACAATATACATAATTCACTACTGCAAGGAAAAGATGATCAAGTTTAGACTCCAGTTCCCACTGGAGACTTGAAATTATTTCTGCCCATGTTTCTGCCCCCTCCCCCAACCAATTATGATCAATATCACACGAATATAGAAACAATTCATGCTAGTTCAGCAATTGACTGATAGTTTCACTCCAGCTGATCATCACTCAGCCTTAGACCAAGGTTGGACCCTGGAGATTAAAAAGCAAAATCAGTAAATATTTACTGATATTGAAAAAATTCAAAAGTCAGGCAGAAGTACAGTGGTCAATTTTCACAACATGCTTTGCATGTTCGTAAAATATTAGAACAAAGTGTTACTTGCTAAAGTTGCAAATTGCTTTACTTTGATGCTACAAGATTTTCATTTTGCATAAATGTATTCAAAAAAAATTCTGGATAAAGGAAGCATGATGTCATGTAAAGGATATTAAGTGCAATTCCAAATTACATTTTGGGACAGGAAAAAGAAAGAAATATTTTGCTAACAATGGATGAATATGTAAAACCACAACATGCCACAATTAGACAAAAGCTAAAATGGTTGAAAATCAGAATGCATCCACTGCAAAAGTATATAAAAATCACTATAAAATCATTTCTTACAAAAACAAAGTTCATATACAAGTTTTTTTTTTATATATAATTTGTATAAATCCCTTTTATACACAAAGATAAATACAACTCAACAAACTGCCATTTTAACTTTCACTCAAAAATATACTTTTAAATGAGCAATAGAAAAAATAAAAATCTTTCATATACATGAGTAAGCATTACAAAATGTACAAACTATTTACAACTCTGGGTTCAGAATTTACACTTTGCTACACCAACACCTGCAAACTTAGTTTTGTAACATTTTTCAGCTGAAACTTGGTTAAGTGTTACTCAAACACAAATTTCAAACTACTTTTAGAAAAGGAAAAAGGGAAGCTTATGAACCTTTTTCTTTGGAAAGTAGCATTACATAGAATACCAGAAAAAAATATTGGCACACTTCTGACTTCACATTGCAGCTCATTAGCTTGCTTCACTGGATTCTATGCTGGTTTGTTTGATTTGCCAGCAATCCAAGGATTGAAGAGAGACACTGTAGCTTCCCTTTCACATGGTCAGGAATCTTCTCATTTTGCCCATACCTATCAAAACAAACATTTTCATCGAGACAAGGAAGTGACCAATTCTATACAAATCAATTATCAGCTCATCATTAAACTTACCAGCTCTAAAAACGTTAAAAATTAGCATGGATTCTGAAACGCACCTTCAGCAAGAGGAACGTGTGGAGATGAAAGCAAGACCGAACTTATGGGAGTTGCTAACAGTACAAAGATTGGAGATACAGCTGTTGGTATCAATGGTAAGATGCTACAGCAATAAACGTATTTAGAGGCAGATTTCTAGTGTAGCATAATTAAAAATACTGCAACTATGAAACAAAACCAGAAAATGAAGGTACACATCAAAAACATGAACCTCTTTTCACTGATGCTCACTGACCCAATTATATTTCCAATATTTCAGCAGGAATGTTTAACTCCGATCAAAAAATTTAAATAGAAAGTGCTCATCCACATTTTCTCTCTCGGCAGTTTATAGAAATGTCAAGTATTTAAAGTTTAGGGAAAAAACCTGCAAACAGAATTATTTTGCCTACAGTTCCATCTACAGTTAGTTACTAAAATTTCACTTTCCCTAGGTCTTTACATTATTTAGCGTTTTAAACTTTTCAATAACATTTTGAATCTCTATTCAGTCACAGAGCTGAATTTTCAGCAATTTTATGACCATTTGTAGACTGGATATTTAGGGCTCTCCTGCAGTGTGTTCACACAAATCCCCCCCCATAGAAACATTTTCAATATGACAACTGGATATCTCTGGAGAGAGGAAACGTGTGCCCCACAAAAGACATTTGAGCTTTATACATAGCCAGATTCCAAGATGGTTTTTGTTACCTTATAACAGCCATCCCATATACAAGAGGTGCTGTAGCCTGAAACTTGATAATTGCTGGAGAGCTGTAAATAGCTAGTCAAGAAATAAATACATCAATATTTTATCTCACTATGTGTTGTTTGAGTCCAGTTAGTTATCAATGTTTAGGGGATATCTCAGTAGGTAATCTGAAGAATATCTGAGCTGGGTCTTGGTCTGCATCTGTTTTTGGATCACGGATTAGATAAACTCATTTATATGGAATGCAGTTTTATGATTAACAGTGAGCTATGTATAAAAATTAAAAAATGTAGTTACCTGACTGCCTGTCCCAGAGGAGATGTGTAAACAACAGATGCAACTCCAGCTTGCACCAGGAGCTGGGAACCATCATTAAACTGTACCCAGACTTCACCATTGATTAGCTTTCAAACAAAGAGTAACAAATATTAGTTGTAGGCTTAGCCTCTTTATTTCATCAACTACTTCAAAATCCAGTGCTGCTATTGAAACTGTTCTCTTGATTTCTCCATTGTTTCAAGACCAAAAGCAATTCTTAGTACTAAATACCAGGAAGTACGAGGTGCGTATTTCGCTCTTCACAGGGAGTTGTGAGAACATGCCCGGACTGACTTTGTAGAGCAGACGTGCTTGGTCCCATATCCCATCTTTTTGTCTGTAACCCTGTTAGTTTCTCATCCTCAAGTACCTGTCCAACTCCCTTTTAAAATTATTTATTGTCTGCTCTTGTTTCTATGAAACAGAATCATGCCCATACAAGGTAATCCTCCTACATAATTGTAGAACCCTTGCAAAATAGTGTAAAATTCCAACATACAAAGTTAAAGCAATGCCACCAATCTGAATTCTTGCAATCAAAAACCACTTTAGATTGTTTAAAAGCAGGTATCAGGTCACAAGCTATCTGCAAAATGTAAAAATTTAGCTGGACATCCCTGCTGCTGTGGGGAAGCACCTTGCCTATGACTTGCACCTTCCTCTGACAACATGGCACAGATAGGAAACTTGCGCAATGGGGAAATCACTTGTGTAGATTATGTGCTGCTACTCTTGTCAGAATGTCTGGATATTGACTTGCTTGCAGGTTCTGTGAATTATTGACATTTTAAAAAATGTTTGTTTCTGGTTCCTTATTGACCTTTGAAACACTTGGTGTGGTCACAAATTCTTCAATTTAAGTATAGCACTGGCACACAAAGTACACCTTTAAAACTAGATACTTTTACTGTACAATACTATTTGCTAACATAACATTGACAAAAACTTCAGCGCCGAAGGGGAGACTGCAAAGGGTGTTCCAAATTTGATGTTTACAGCCAATTTATAAATTCTATTTAGTGATTTTTCTTTGAGTCAATTTAAATTAGCATGACTGTTGCAAGATTTTCCTAGTTTACCCGTGGAAAACTGAAGAGGAAATGTAAATTGAAAATAATGGTCTGTTGTACTTGTTTTAAGTTTGGTGTGATTACTTGATAATGCTGGGATGAAAAATGTCATTAGTTTTTGATCTCCTTATGGGGGCAGGTTTCTAATTAGAAAGTGTCAACTTCTCACAATGCAAGTCGTCAGTTTCAGGCACACTTAAGTAAAAGGTACTCAACATGTTGTCTATGAGGAGAGAGGGAAAGTTGGAATTTCCTGGCTTTATGATATTCAGCAGTTGGCTCAATAATGGTGCGTGCCCATTTCCAAATTCTTTCTCTTCCCTCTGTTAATCCCAGCGCTGGCAGGTGTAAGATTAGGTTACTAAGAAGTTACTAACCAGAATGCTAATCGTTTATATCTAGCTATTATAAAATAACAACTGACTTATTATAAATTAACATTTAGCTTTATTAGAACCCTTCTTTATAGTATGGTAAAGTGGGAAAACTTAGGAAATAGGGCACAGCATAGACAAAATGTCATGGTAGAGGGATTCTGGGGGATTATGTCAAGTTTTAAAATTCGTACTTGCAGTAAAAGGGAGAGACCATGAGAGCAGACAGTAAAAACAGCTGAGCACAAAATGTAGATTTGTCTTGCAACGAGATAAGGAACCTCGGAATGTAAAATCATGGAATACAATAGTCAACACAACAGGGCATTACTTACGTAAATCCAAAAGAATGATCTTTGGTTAATAAAGGCATCCTTTAAACATAAAGCTAAAGATGATTGGGGGAAGGGAGGGTTAATTGGAAAGAAGCCAGGATAAAAGAAGTCTTGATTTTGTCCCTGTATGGCAGACAATTTTCGAACATCTAGAAAAAGTCGTGTGCTTTGCTGTCCAGTCTCTAATATGGGTAGTATCTGTGTTAGACTGTTTATCACTGAGTTTGTGACTATGGTTTATCTGAAAACTTAAACTTGTCCTTATCTTTAACTCAATAAAGTCGATTCACAATAAATCTTTTGCTGCTAAGTCCTACCTTAGAAGGGGGCATTAAACCCCACCATCTTATCTTACACATGCATGTATAGCTGTGTATATACATACATACATACATGTGTACAATGTGGTTAGTGCTACCATAATTGTTAATGATGCAATTGATTCATGCAAAGCGTGCTCTAGTAAACATTTCTGTTTCAGTGGGATGCATGGCAGGTGTCTTGTCTACACAAACAGTTGTTTTAACAAATTCATTTTTGAATTGTGACCGACAAACTTGATTTGATTCCTTTGCTGAAATAAGAGGGTTGATGACGGCAACGCAGTGATGTATTAAGACTTCTTCATACACAATTATATGGGGCTTTGGTGAGATCACATCTGGAGTACCATGTACAATTTTGGTCTCCTTACCCTTGCCTTAGAGGGAGTGCAATGAAAGTTCAGTGGACTGGTTCCTGGGATGAGGAGATTGTCCTGTGAGGGGAAATGGAGTAGACTAGACCTATATTCCCTCAAGAATGAGAGGTGATCTCATTCAAACATATAAAATTCTTAAGGAGCTTGACAGGGTAGATGCTGGGAGGATGTTTCCTCTAGCTGCGGCGTCTAGAACTAGGGGTCATCCATTTAGGACAAAGATGAAGAAAAATTTCTCCACTTAAAAGGGGTTGTGAAGCTTTGGAATTCTGTACCCCAGACAGCTGTGGATGCTCAGTCATTCAGTATATTCAGGGCAGAGCTCAACAGATTTTTGGATGCTAAGGGAATCAAAGGATATATAAGGATAGTGTGGGAACGTAGAGTTGAGGTAGATGATCAGCCACAATCTTGTTAAATTGCAGCAGGCCTGAAGGGCCAAATGGCATACTGCTGCTCCTATTTCTTCTTGCACCAGGATGCAGCACATTATACATGTTAATTCAAATTACACAGTGCTATGTTGAGGTCCTTTGCTACAGTCCACTGATGCCAAGTAGCATCTTCAGTGAGTTACTAATTGCAATTGTACTCCAACAGGGGAACGTCAACTACAGGCCTGGAACTTACCAATAGGGACTACCAACTTAAGTAATGCCTGCAGTACGATGCAGAAGTAGAATTAGATTTCCTGTTACTTCCATAAAATCAGATAAAACTGGATGTTTCTGTTGAGAATCATTTTGATATAAAACTAGGAGCTGAAATATAAACCCCAATATAACTTGGCTCCAGGCCTAGATTCAATAACCTTATTGATGCATGTTGGGAAGTAGGAGATTGAGGGCTCAGTTAGCGAGAACATAAGAACATACAAAATCAGAGCAGGCATAGACCATACGGCCCCTCAAGCCTGCTCCGCCATTCAATACGATCATGGCTGATCCTAGGCCTCAACTTCACTTTCCCACAAACTCCCCATATATCCCTTGAATCCCTGAGACAACAAAAATCTGGCTCTCGGCCTTAAATATACTCAACAATGGAGTAGCCACAATTTTCTGGGGTACAGAATTCCAAAGATTCCCAACCTGAGTGAAGAAATTTCTCATCTCCGTCCTAAATGATCAGCCCCTTATCCTGAGACTTGTGCCCCTGTGTTCTAGATTCCCCAGCCAGGGGAACAACCCCTTAGTGTCTACCCTGTCAAACCTCTTCAGAAACCTGTAATTTTGAGATTACTTCTCATTCTTTTAAAATCCAGAGAGCATAGATCCAATTTACTCAGCCCATCATAGGACAACCCTAATATCTTGGGAAAGAATCTGGTGAACCTTCGCTATACTACCTCCACTGCAAGTATATCCTTCCCTAAATACAGAGACCAAAACTATGCACAATACTCCAGGTGTGGTCTCAAAGCCATGTAAAATTCTAGCAAGACTTCCTCATTCCTGTACTCCAATCCCCTTGCAATAAGGCCAGCATGCTATTTGCCTTTCTAATTGCTTGCTGTACCTGCATGCTAACTTTGTATTCCTTGTACGAGTACACCCAAGTCCTTCTGAACATCAACATTTACAAGTTTCACGCCTTTTAAAAAAAATACTGTATTTCTAATCTTACTACCAAAGTGAATAACCTCGCACTTCCCACATTATGCTCCATCAGTTGGTATTGTTCTTAATGAATACTTTGCATCAGTCTTCACAAAAAGGAGGGGGATGATGCCAATATTGTAGTTAAGGAAGAGGGGTGTGAAGTATTAGATGTGATAAACCCGAGGGAGAAAGGAAGTATGAATGGGATTAGCATCCTTGAAAGTTGATAAATCACCAGGGCCAGACAAAATGTAACCCAGGCTGTTGAGAAAGGAAATAGTGGAAGGTCTGTCCATCATTTTCCAGTCCTCACTGGATACAGGTGTGGTACCGGAGGATTGGAGGACTGCGAGCTTTGTACCTCTGTTTAAAAAGGGAGTGAGGGATAGACCAAATAATTAGAGGCCAGTCAGTCTAACCTCAGTAGTGGGCAAATTATTGGAATCAATTCTGAGAGAAAGGAAAAACTGTCACTTAGAACAAAGAAAAGAACAAAGAAAATTACAGCACAGTAACAGGCCCTTCGGCCCTCCAAGCCTGCGCCGATCCAGATCCTCTATCTAAACATGTCGCCTATTTTCGAAAGGTCTGTATCTCTCTGCTTCCTGCCCATTAATGTATCTGTCTAGATACATCTTAAAAGAAGCTATCGTGCCCGCGTCTACCACCTCCGCTGGCAACGCGTTCCAGGCACCCACCACCCTCTGCGTAAAGAACTTTCCACGCATATCCCCCCTAAACTTTTCCCCTCTCACTTTGAACTCGTGACGCCTAGTAATTGAATCCCCCACTCTGGGAAAAAGCTTCTTGCTATCCACCCTGTCTATACCTCTCATGATTTTGTAGACCTCAATCAGGTCCCCCCTCAACCTCCGTCTTTCTAATGAAAATAATCCTAATCTACTCAACCTCTCTTCATAGCTAGCGCCCTCCATACCAGGCAACATCCTGGTGAACCTCCTCTGCACCCTCTCCAAAGCATCTACATCCTTTTGGTAATGTGGCGACCAGAACTGCACGCAGTATTCCAAATGTGGCCGAACCAAAGTCTTATACAACTGTAACATGACCTGCCAACCCTTGTACTCAATACCCCGTCCGATGAAGGAAAGCATGCCGTATGCCGCCTTCTTGACCACTCTATTGACCTGCGTTGCCACCTTCAGGGAACAATGGACCTGAACACCCAAATCTCTCTGGACATCAATTTTCCCCAGGACTTTTCCATTTACTGTATAGTTCACTCTTGAATTGGATCTTCCAAAATGCATCACCTCGCATTTGCCCTGATTGAACTCCATCTGCCATTTCTCTGCCCAACTCTCCAATCTATCTATATTCTGCTGTATTCTCTGACAGTCCCCTTCACTATCTGCGACTCCACCAATCTTAGTGTCGTCTGCAAACTTGCTAATCAGACCACCTATACTTTCCTCCAAATCATTTATGTATATCACAAACAACAGTGGTCCCAGCACAGATCCCTGTGGAACACCACTGGTCACACATCTCCATTTTGAGAAACTCCCTTCCACTGCTACTCTCTGTCTCCTGTTGCCCAGCCAGTTCTTTATCCACCTAGCTAGTACACCCTGGACCCCATGCGACTTCACTTTCTCCATCAGCCTACCATGGGGAACCTTATCAAACGCCTTACTGAAGTCCATGTATATGACATCTACAGCCCTTCCCTCATCAATCAACTTTGTCACTTCCTCAAAGAATTCTATTAAGTTGGTAAGACATGACCTTCCCTGCACAAAACCATGTTGCCTATCACTGATAAGCCCATTTTCTTCCAAATGGGGATAGAACCTATTCCTCAGTATCTTCTCCAGCAGCTTCCCTATCACTGACGTCAGACTCACCGGTCTATAATTACCTGGATTATCCGTTACCCTTCTTAAACAAGGGGACAACATCAGCAATTCTCCAGTCCTCCGGGACCTCACCCATGTTTAAGGATGCTGCAAAGATAGCTGTTAAGGCCCCAGCTATTTCCTCTCTCGCTTCCCTCAGTAACCTGGGATAGATCCCATCCAGACCTGGGGACTTGTCCACCTTAATGCCTTTTAGAATACCCAACACTTCCTCCCTCCTTATGCCGACTTGACCTAGAGTAATCAAACATCTGTCCCTAACCTCAACATCCGTCATGTCCATCTCCTCGGTGAACACCGATGCAAAGTACTCGTTTAGAATCTCACCCATTTTCTCTGACTCCACGCATAACTTTCCTCCTTTGTCCTTGAGTGGGCCAATACTTTCACTAGTTACCCTCTTGCTGCTTATATATGAATAAAAGGCTTTGCGATTTTCCTTAACCCCGTTTGCTAAAGATATTTCATGACCCCTTTTAGCCCTCTTAATTCCTCGTTTCAGATTGGTCCTACATTCCCGATATTCTTTCAAAGCTTCGTCTTTCTTCAGCCTCCTAGACCTTATGTATGCTTCCTTTTTCCTCTTAGCTAGTCTCACAATTTCACCTGTTATCCATGGTTCCCTAATCTTGCCATTTCTATCCCTCATTTTCACAGGAACATGTCTCTCCTGCATGCTAATCAACCTCTCTTTAAAAGCCTCCCACATATCAAATGTGGATTTACCTTCAAACAGCTGCTCCCAATCTACATTCCCCAGCTCCTGCCGAATTTTGGTATAGTTGGCCTTCCCCCAATTTAGCACTCTTCCTTTAGGACCACTCTCGTCTTTGTCCATGAGTATTCTAAAACTTACGGAATTGTGATCACTATTCCCAAAGTAGTCCCCTACTGAAACTTCAACCACCTGGCCGGGCTCATTCCCCAACACCAGGTCCAGTATGGCCCCTTCCCGAGTTGGACTATTTCCATACTGCTCTAGAAAACCCTCCTGGATGCTCCTTACAAATTCTGCTCCATCGAGACCTCTAACACTAAGTGAATCCCAGTCAATGTTGGGAAAATTAAAATCTCCTATCACCACCACCCTGTTGCTCCTACATCTTTCAATAATCTGTTTACATATTTGTACCTCTATCTCACGCTCACTGTTGGGAGGCCTGTAGTACAGCCCCAACATTGTTACCGCACCCTTCCTATTTCTGAGTTCTGCCCATATTGCCTCACTGCTCGAGTCTTCCATAGTGCCCTCCTTCAGCACAACGGTGATATCCTCTTTGACCAGTAATGCAACTCCTCCACCCCTTTTACCTCCTTCTCTATCCCGCCTGAAGCATCGATATCCTGGGATATTTAGTTGCCAATCATGCCCTTCCCTCAACCAAGTCTCAGTAACAGCAATATCATACTCCCAGGTACTAATCCAAGCCCCAAGTTCATCCGCCTTACCTACTACACTTCTTGCATTAAAACAAATGCACCTTAGACCACCAGTCCCTTTGCGTTCATCATCTGCTCCCTGCCTACTCTTCCCCTTAGTCACGCTGACTTCATTATCTAGTTCCTTACAGGCTTTAGTTACTACCTCCTTACTGTCCACTGACCTCCTCATTTGGTTCCCATCCCCCTGCCACATTAGTTTAAACCCTCCCCAACAGCGTTAGCAAAAGCACCCCCAAGGACACGGGTTCCAGTCCGACCCAGGTGTAGACCGTCCAATTTGTAATAGTCCCACCTCCCCCAGAACCGGTCCCAATGTCCCAAAAATCTGAACCCCTCCCTCCTGCACCATCTCTCAAGCCACGCATTCATCCTGACTATTCTTTCATTTCTACTCTGACTATCACGTGGCACTGGTAGCAATCCTGAGATTACTACCTCTGAGGTCCTACTTTTTAAACTTGGCTCCTAACTCCCTAAATTCTGCTTGTAGGACCTCATCCCGTTTTTTACCTATATCATTGGTGCCTATGTCCACAACGACAACTGGCTGTTCACCCTCCCCTTTCAGAATGTTCTGCAGCCGATCTGAGACATCCCTGACCCGTGCACCTGGGAGGCAACATACCATTCGGGAGTCTCGTTTTCGACCACAGAACCGCCTAGCTACTCCCCTTACAATCAAATCCCCTGTGACTATAGCCCTTCCACTCTTTATCCCGCCCTTCCGAACAGCAGAGCCAGCCACGGTGCCATGAACCTGGCTATTGCTGCCTTCCCCTGGTGAGCCCTCTCCCTCAACAGTATCCAAAACGGTATACCTGTTTTGGAGGGAGATGACCGCAGGGGATACTTGCACTGCCTTCCTGCTCTCTCTCTGCCTTTTGGTCACCCATTCCCTTTCTCCTTCAGCAATCCTAATCTGCGGTGTGACCAATTCGCTAAACGTGCTATCCACGACCTCCTCAGCATCACGGATGCTCCAAAGTGAGTCCATCCGCAGCTCCAGAGCCGTCATGCGGTCTAACAAGAGCTGCAGCTGGACACACTTCCAGCACGTGAAGGAGTCAGGGACATCAGCCGTGTCCCTGAGCTCCCACATTGAGCAAGAGGAGCATAACACGGGTCTGAGATCTCCTGCCATTTTTAATCTTAAAATTAGAAAGACACTTGGAAAGACACGGATTAATCAAGGGCAGTCAGCATGGATTTGTTAAGGGAAGATCTTGTCTCATCAACTTGATTGAATTTTTTGAAGAACTAACAAGGAAGATAGAGGAGGGTAGTGCAGTTGATGTGGATTTTAGCAAGGCTTTTGACAAGATCACACATTGACAGACTGGTTAAAAAAAATGTAGGGGTCATGATCAAGAAGTTTGCAGACAACACAAAGATTGGCCGTGTGGTAGATAGCGAGGAGGATAGCTGTAGGCTGCAGAAAGATATTGATGATCTGGTCAGAAGGGCAGAAAAGCAGCAAATGGAATTCAACCAGGAGAAGTGGGAGGTGATGCATTTGGGGAGGTCAAACTAGGCAAAAGAATACATGATTAATGGGAAAATACTGAGTAGTGTAGAGGAAGTGAGGGACCTTGGAGTAAATGTCCACAGATCTCTGAAGGTAGCAGGACAGGTCAATAAGGTGGTTAAGAAGGCAGACGGAATCCTCCTTTATTAGTCGAGGTATAGAATATGTGCAGGGAGGTTATGCTGGAACTGTATAAATCATTATTAGGCCACAACTTGAATACTGTGTGCAGTTCTGGTCAGCTCATTACAGAAAGAATGTAATTGCACTAGAGAGGGTACAGAGGAGATTTACGAGGATGTTGCTGGGACTGGAAAAATGCAGCTATGAGGAAAGATTGGATCAGCTGGGGTTGTTCTCCTTCGGACAGAGAAGGCTGAGGAGATCTGATTGAAATGTACAAAATTTGAGGGGCCTGGATAGCATGGAGGTGAAGGGCCTATTTGCTCCCTTGTCACTGACCTCTCTGCTAAGGTATAGATTTAAAGCGATTGGCAGAAAGATTAGAGGGGAGATGAGGAAAAATATTTTCACCCAGAGGGTGGTGGGAGTCTGGAACTCACTGCCTGAAAGGGTAGCTGAAACCTTCAACTCTTCAAAAGGAGTCTGGATATGCACATCAAGTGCTGTAATCTGCAGGGCTACGAAACAAATGCTGGAAGGTGGGATTAGACTGGGTGGATCATTTTTTGGCTGGCACAGACATGATGGGCCAAGTGGCCTCTTTCTGTGCCGTAAACTATGATTCTATGATCTGCCACCTTGTTGCCCATTCGCTTAACCTGTCAATATCTCTTTGCAGCTTCTTTGTGTCCTTACAGCTTACATTTCCACCAAACTATGTATCGGCAGCAATACGTTACTTTTAGTTTCTTTGTCTAAGTTACTAATATAAATTGTAAATAGCTGAAGCCCTAGCACTGATCCTTGCGGCACTCCACTAGTCACAGTCTGCCAACTTGAAAATGCTGTTTATCCCTACTCTCTGCTTCCCGTCAGTTAACCAATCCTCTATCCATGTTAATATATTACCACCCCTCCCAACTCCATGAGCCCTTATCTTATGTATTAACCTTTTGTGTGGCAGCTTATCAAATGAGAGAGATTAATTGCACGGTTTCATTTCTCTACAGGAGGTAGAGGAAAGAAATCAATGTTCCTTGGAGGAAGAAAAGGAGAGTGGCAGGGATCCCACAGTAATTAATCACACTTGGACTTTGAATGGATCAGGCTTGAAGGACCAAATAACCTTAGCTTGCACACTCACTTTATTTTCAGACTTTCTCTTATGCTAACCCAAATTCTCAACATAATGAAATTGGCATAGAATTAGACTGAAGGGTAGGTCATAGCTTTTTCCCTGAAATGTTCTCAAGATGCAGCTTTCAGAATTACAGATAAAAGGATTTGGCATGGCAAACGGGAAGCCCTGCTACCTCAAGAGTGGCACTGAGCCATATCATAAAATTCTACCAAATTACCAAATCATTTGCTCATGGGCATGGTTACACAACTAAAAATACCTTAGTGTTTTGAGATGAATCATTATACATACCTGGGAAGCCCAGCCAACATTAGGTACAAATACAGATTTCAGCACCTGTCCAGGACTTGGAGATACTACAGTCTGTGTTGAAGGTGCAGATTTATTTTTAGCAACAATGGTAGTTGTCAAATTGGAGCCTTCACACGAACAAATCTGCAAGGTCAGAATAAGCAACAAAGCACATCATTCCAATTTCAAAGTAACATGCCTTTTCTAACTAAGTATATACAGTGGTGTACAAATTATATTAAAATAGGTACTCAAGCACTTATGGTACCACACAGCATGGATCAACAGCTTCTGAAGAGGTGGAGAGAAAATTTTTTTTTAAAGTATTAAAAATAGCAATAATAAAGGACACAAAGTACAGGAATCTGCAGTATACAGATTTGAAAGGTAATACACACCCTCAAATCTCAGATGTGGAGCTTTTACTGGTATGGAAGACTTGAGCACAATAATTAAACCTGCACAGTTAGCTATTTGAATTTGAGCCATAGCCAGCTTAGTAGAAGTACTGAATTATTTTTCCTTCTCAAGACACAGACTCTTCCTGGGGTAGTTTCCTTCAGGTGTTAGCCATCCTTCAATATTCTGCCCAAGAGTCCATTCTTCAAGTGGGCCTAATCAAGCATCTGACTATTCAACTGTGGAGGGTATTGCAGGCAAGATTGACCAGAGAAAGAATGATACATTTCTCTCCTCCAGGCAAGATTGACCAGAGTGAAAATGATATATATGTATCTCACATATGCACAGGGATCACTGGATAACAGCCACGAAATGCAATTTTGGTTAATATTTTCACTTCTTAGTCCATGACCTTTCATATAGTTTAGATAGAGTAAATAAAGGAACCGTTTCCAGTGGCCGAAGGGTCACTAATTAGTGGGCACAGATTTCAGGTGATTGGGAAAAGCAGACAACAGGAGGTACAACATTAAAAAAAAAATAAATCACGAGTGGTTCGGATTTGGAATGCACTGCCTAGAGGAATCAAGATCTGATGAAGGCTCATTATACTTGAAATGTTAGCTCAGTTTCTCTCGCCACAGATGCTGCCAGACCTGTTGAGTATTCCCAGAATTTTCACTTAAAAGAAATCCAATTTATTCAAAAATGAAATCACACAGCTACAACTGTAGCATTGTAAAGGTCGATATTAATTCCCAGCTGAAATAATGAAAACCACCAGCTCAATTAGGTAATGAGAATCCTTGATTTTATACTTGGAGCTTAACTCAATTGACTCAGGGATAGATAATGCTGAGGAGATTAAAAAAATCTTTCAGAATAAAGTGGCAAAAAGTGAATTATAAATGAAAAGAAAAAAAACTTTTAAAACTAGCAAGCAGTGAAAGTACAGATCATTTAGATTATTAATTGCCAATATATCCTTAGGAACTTGGAAGACATGAAGAAAGTTTCTGTTTTGTCTTTTACTTTATTTTTGTCCAATAAGTCCGCCACTAATTACATTTCTGCTTACTTGGGCAAGTGACCTCAGTCCTCGTTCACATGATATGTAAGTATACTTCAACCTTTTTGTATGTTTGTTGGCAAAATAAGACTAAACCCAGAGTGTGCCTATGCTTTTTGACCATTGTACCTGCTTTACTTACTTGGTTACAGTTAATTGATTATCTGCTAAAATGGTGTGCAAAATGAGTGAAACCACGAGACTTCAGGATCATAGAAACACCAGCAATATTGTAGAGAAGGGAGATATCATTATGGTGAGCTCGACAATAATCACTCCACGCCAGAAGCAAGCCAGCCCAACAGGGCATGTTATGCCAAAAGGACAAACAGCATTTGACCATATTCTAGGTGAAGAATAGGGGAAAACCTGGCACTGTCTTGTGTGAATCAACATTTTCAGCAAGCGCTGTTATGAAACGAAGTACCATTCAACTGATCGACAGACCTAGAAGCTGCACAATGTGGTGCGGAGTTTGATAAATTCATGCCAGATTTCTAAACTTTGGCAATAGAGAAAGACTGCAAAGTTCTGCGCTGAATGATGCCAGATGTTTGTTGAATAAATATACATATGAAGCACTTTTACCAGAAGGCATTTTCTACTCAAGTTAGTCTATGTGCCTAAAATGGTGTCACCATAGCCACACCTGTGACTAGCCTGCAATTTCTACTGAAAAACATTGCTTTAATTTCATGCAAGAAAAAGAGAGAGAAGGGATCCATTATGAAGAGAGACAACTGCAAACAAAGAAAAATCCTGCTTGGGAGAATGGGGTGAAAAGGCAAACAACTAAACCCCATTAACGCTGTAATTTCAAAAAGCATCCATACAATTAATCCAAAAGCACACAATATAAATACAGGTACAAAACTGGGGACATCAAAATCTTGACTAGAGTGCAATGGGTAAGAGTACATCAAACCAAGACACCCCCTGTGCTGAGGTGCTAAACTAAGATTAAAAAATACATAATCCTTTCCATTGCTCTATATTCCACAATTGCTCAAATTAAAGTACCAGAAGGCTGAGATACTGTAACACATTGCATGAAGAAAGAGATCAATTAAGTGTTTTTTTAAAAAAAAACTTGCAGATTTAAATTGCACTTTTCCTATCCGTTTGTAGTCCCAAAATACTTAACTTTTACAGTTTGGTCACCTGTTTTTTGTAGACAAACATGGCAGTCAAACTTCAAAAAGCAAGATCCAAGAAAAGACAAATGAGATAAATGCCCAGTTAATCTGGTTTGGTAGTTTTGGTTGAGATATAAATGTTGGTCACACCACCAAAAAAAACACCCCTGCTTTTCAAATAATGCAAGAGATCTTTTACATTCACCCAAACAGAAAGACAGGACCTTGGATTCACGTCTCATCCAAAAGATGGCCTCTGACAATGCAGCGCTCATCCAGAATATAGGCTGATGCCTCAGCGTAGTAAAGTGCTGAAATCCTCGAGTAGGGCTTTGACCAGAGGAGTGTGTTATCACCGAGTCAAGTCAATTCACACAGTAGAGTTGGCAGAGGTCTGCAGTAATCTTGTGTACCCCAAAATCCCGAACTGGTCTGGTAAAAAACAGATCACAAACTGCACGAGGTAGAATGAGCCCCACAAAGATTACACTTATCCTTCTCCAAATGGAAAAAAATTGGGCTCATGTAAGGATGTTTCAGTATATTATTGACAAGATATTTAATTCAAGATGAAGCTTTTCATAAGTTAGTCAGGAATCCTTCCAAGTCCAAAACCTTGCTGGATCAAAGAATATAACAGCCTAAATAATCTTCTCAGTTTATGAGAAAACCCTGCCACTCTAAAGAAAGTAGCAGGCTAAAGCTTCTCACCACCACCCCACCTCCAACTCTTTTTAATAGTGACAGGTGTACAGGTACTGGTATATTCCATCAGTGCATGTCACAATAAGAAGGGCTGCCAACAACATGGAGCCAGTCTGTAACTCTTTTAAATTGGTATAATGAAACACAAGTTTTGACATTAGTCTGAAGGCCGGCAGTTGCCATTATCTGAAGATCAACATTACTCCAATAGAAGCAGATCGTCCTTTAACAAGATTGCCCATATCTTGAGTGTGTACCAAGCAAACCGATCTATTAGCATTGACTTAATTCAGCTCTTTCTGAATACATTTTGCACAGTATTCGATCTTGGACAAACTTGTATCTTGTATTTATTCTGAAGAATTCAAGATGAAACATCCAGGCAAAACAGAGCACAATCCATCCTGTGCCCAAGGAAAAATGCTACAAAAGGTGTTTTGGTAGACTTTCAGATAATGTAAATGATCTAAAGCAGTGTTCACTACTGTAGATCATAGCATGCAAGTCGGCCCCCAATTTTTCCAGCCCCAGAAATCGTGTTTTTGCTTTTACTTGGCGTATAAGTTAACCCCCTTTTCAGCCACAATATGCCATACTCATTAGTAGTCAGCCTCAATTTTATGTCCCACAAATGCACGTTTTATTTACCTTAAAACTGGGCGCAAAGTATCAAGCTGGCGATATGGGCTGTGTTGCGAAGATGCGCGGGGGTTTAAGATATGCCCACACAGAGCAGACCCCTTGTGGCGAACGAAGAGGAGAAATGGGTCTTCCGGCAAAACGAATGAAGTGCGAAGATGGTTTCAAGCTAAAAGTCGTAACATTTACGAACTCGTCAAATAACGGTGTTGCAGTGAGGGAATTTGGTGTTCGTAAAAAAAAAACTGGTGCAAGAATCAAAGAAGGAATCTGCCCTATAGAAGATGCCCAAGACTAAATGTGCCATGAGAACAGGGACCAATCACTGGCTTGATCTTGATAAGCATGTATCGAAATGGATCCTTGAAAATCATCAGAATGATTACATCACCAGAAATGCAATACGTATATACGCACTTAAGTGGGCCAAATCAAACCCCAAGTCCAACAAATATTTCAGAGCAACAGCTAGTTGGTGTAGCTGCTTTATGGAACGAAAATGTCTAGCATTGGAACAGAACACCAAGATTGCTCAGAGACTACCAAAAGACCTCAATGCCAAAATTACCAGTTTCCAGTAATTCAACAGGCAGCGGCAAAAACACGGGTACCTATTATACCACATTGGCAACATGGATGAAATGCCCAAGAATTTCAATATGCCCAGCAAGCGAACTGTGGAGTGGAAAGATTTGAAAACAGGTCTAATGAGAATTACAGGACATGAGAAGACAAGGTTCACAGTGGTACTAGCCAGCATGACTGACAGAACAAAATTAAAGCCCACGGTAATTTTCAAACTTAAAACCATGCTGAACATCAAGTTCCCTGCAGGAGTTTTTGTGCATGTCCATTACAATGGTTGGATGGATGAGGATGGAGAGAAGTTATGGATCAAAAATGTGTGGAATAGGTCTCCCAGTGGCCTAAGTAAAGAATGCTGCTCATTAGTGTGGGACATGTTCAGATCCCATATAACCAATGGAATCGAGAGGTGCCTGCGAAGAAATAACACTCACATTGCAGTTATACCAGGGGTTCTAATGTCCATAGTTCAACCTTGGGTTGTGTGCCTCAACAAGCCATTCAAGGATCATATTTGCACTGAATGGAATAGGTAGATGGTTGACAGAGGAAAAACCTTCACAAAGAGTGGAAATATGTACGCTGTCCTGCATGATGTTTTCTGTGGTTTTGTCATCAAATCGTGGAATGCTATTTGAGCACAAACTGTCATCAGATCATTCAAAAAATGCTGAATATCCAATTCAGCAGATGGAGGATGATGATTTGTTGTGGCGGGATGATTATGAAACTGAAAATACCACAACTAATCCAGAGTGGAATCCTTACGATAATGCCATAGCCAAAGTGATAGAGAATGAATTTGATGAACTCTTTGCGTCAGATGTTGAAGACAATGAATTTGACGGGTTTTAAAACACTTAAGACTGTGATTAAAGGTATCTTTGTATAATTGCTTTATTCAATAAACTGTGCTACATTGATTTAATATGAATTACCAGTGTTATGTTTTGTTTTCAGATTTCAAAATGGTGACCACCCACACTGGTGGATCATATTTTATGCTCTGCTTATATGTCGACCCTGTTATTGGAACGATATTGAGGCTTCGAAGATTGACTTATACGCAGTGACCGATGGTATTTGAAATCAAGCGTAGACTGCTTTATTTAAACAAAGTGTCTCCTGACAATGCGGAACATGCACAGAGCAATTGTCGATGTCAGTGCCTCCGCACATTTGCCCTTGCCAGTATGAAGTCACGCATGTGTGCGGTGACATCACCACGTAGTGACGTCAGACGTAATGACAGCCGAGTTTTGACTCACCCCTCAATGGCCGCCATCACCTCCTCTCTCCTGCCACTCCCGTCTGCTTGCCGCTCCATCCCGCTCCTGACTGCTCGCTGCTCATGCCCCACTTTCCCCGCCGTTTCTCGGGGCAGCAAGAGGGAACAGTGGGATGGAGCAGCGAGCAGTCGAGCGTGGGAGGAAGCAGGAAACTGAATGCATGACTGAGGCAGCAATCGCGGGAGGGAGCAGGGATATTGTTGGGGGGTTGGAAACGCCGATTGTGGCCATTGAGGGGGGAGGGGGCTTGGGTTCAAATAATTTTTTTTGTGTCAAATTGAGCAGCGTCATCTTTATTGCTAGCAGCTGCCTGAAACATCGCAGATAGTGATGTTTCAGTCAATGAGGCTGCATTTGTGCATGTGCCAGTACTGCGCCAGCCTTATTTAAATGATAGCTTAAGACTTGAATTACTGGAAAACACAAAATGATTTTATCAGAGTAATGACAATATCAGAAACATCCAAAAAGAGTCTACGTCCTAAATGCAATTCCTTGTTACAATCTGGTGTGCAGATGTTGGCAACAAGAAAGATTACTTTCTTTTGTATAAAATATATTAGTTACTTACAGAGGGACTAATGCTTGCAGCCTGGCTGGAAGAGCTACCCTGGATCAATGGTTGCTCCCCTGCTGCAGATTTTGGATCCACTGAAGTTGGGGACAGTGTTGGGTCTATATTGGATGGCCGCCTATTATAAGAAAGTATATAGAATTTGTCAGGCACTCAAGTAGTCACCAATTTAAAAAACAAGTTCTATTTGACTGTTGGGTCTCAATAGTACTTTTACTATTTTCAAATGTGTTCCAAATTGTATACAATGATTCATAAATCAATATTTTTACCTTCCAATAATTATTGGGAAAAATGACATCTGCTTTTTCTTCCTTTCTTCTTGTACTGCAATAATTGATTCCAGATCAAGACATGTCTGATGAGCCTAGGAGATATAAATAACTATTTTATTTTGAGGTATAATTTTGTTACTCTTTCATACTTAAGTTTACTTTCCATAAACAAAAAAATTCATACCAAACCATCTTTCCCAAACATCCTCGTTATGTTGCGCATTAAGCAACTACAACACTAGCATTATTCAGCACCCTGCATGTACAATATCCTCACAATTAAGTGGATGGAATTGTCTCACCCGCCGAGTGTTATTCTGCCCCAGGGTCAGTGGGCTGAATTTTATTAACGTGCTGCATAGCGCGGCGGCATGCTTTGACATTGGCAGCCTTCAGAAACAGAAGCACCGCCACTGATCCCCCATGATATTTCATGCGGGGGCTCATTTAAATGGAGGGGGCGGAGTGGCCCCCGATAACGTAAGGGAGCAGCCGCTCCGCCCCCGGCAATAGTGTCCGGTGCCACCGTGCAGGCGTTGGCAACATTTTTAAAGGGCTTCAAGCCCTTATCAAAAATGTTAATTTTGAAACAAACATAAATGTCAGAGAAATAATAAAAAATAATCAAAAGCAAAGTTTTTTTTCCTGTCCTATATGACTATTCCCAGCCTGAACTCCCCCCCCCCCCCCCCCCCCCCCCCCCACCTAGTCACATTTGCCCTTAAACCCCTTCCCACCATCCCCACAGCCAATAGAAAATGTCTTCCCAGCCTTGATAATTTCAGTTCTCCGCCCTCCCCACCAGTATCTCACCTCAGAACTCCAAACGGAGTTCCAAAGGCACACGAGTTGTGGCTGGCAGCCGTAAAATCGGCGTGGGATGGCCACAGGGACAAGGTAAGTTGATTTGCATCTTTTAATTAATTTTAATATTTAAATGAAGGCCTGGGGGGGCCACACCGGCGGTAAAATGCGGTGAGGCCTTCTCTGCGTTGGGGGTCATGGTGGGCCGTTCCGTAAGTATTTTATCAGCCGCCCCACCATGACCCCCAAAGTCAAGGGGCTGGTAAAATTCAGCCCAGTGTCTCTGAATTGACTGTCAAAGTGCAGGCTCCTGTTATAAATAAATAAAAGGACTCCAGAGTACACAAAGGCAACTGAGCAAAGAAGCATATACCCAATGTGACAGGTCTTATTAAAACAAGGGTGTTTCCCAATTGGCAGGTGATGAGTTTTGCTGACATGTGATTTTTATATTACCTTGCAATTGTTCCCCATTATTTATCAGTACTGTACTTTTAGCTTCATCTCTTCCCACAAGCTGTTGAAAATAAACTTTTTCATCTTAAGCAGCATTTAGCCCCATTAATTTAGGACTAAGTTAATGTTTAGCACAACTCATTTTTATCTTATAGAAAGAAGGTTGCTTGTGTGGTTGTTCAAAACAGTGGATATTGTTTGATTAAGAACTTGTGGTAATAACTGACATGATAAATATATATACATTTATCTGCTCAGACCATATAGATATTTTTATTAGGATGAAGTTCAAGTTACTTTGTATTTTCTGATGTTTATCTGTAATTAGAATTGTTTTTTTTAATATATTGCTCCATTTAAAACGGTAATCAAAGCAATGACTCACATAGACCAAATGAGGACAGAAAGGGGCATTTAGACACAGGTCACAAAATGCATTATAGGGATTGTCTAGAATACAAGTTGTCCTAGCTAGGTCAGAATTTATCTGAACTACATCAAGTCAACTACAAGTACTCCATGCAAACTTTTAAAAAAAACAGAATAGAGTATGCACGTCATGCATTACACAACTATAGAATATTTGATAACAGCATGCAAATAGACCAGCCACCTCAGGAATATTCGGTTTACCTCATATGCATGTTCCACGTAAGATTTTACTTCTTCACTTGGTCCATTCATTTTTGTTCCATTGAGCGTGTGCAATTTCCCAGACTTTTCTATGATTTGAAGAAACTCTGATGTCTTGTTGATTTTGACTCCTGTTAAACAAGTTATCAAAGTCGTAAAAATACACATACAAGTGCTGGCATCTTGTTGTACACTATGTTTAAGCACTTAAGACTCACCATCAAAAAAGCAGACTTCAACATCAGCTTGTGGGCCATTCTCCATCAGCATGCATTTAGCAAATTTAGTGTAGAGGGTGATCTTTGGGGTTTTGGATCTCACCAAATGGACAAACTTAGATGCGTATTGGTATTTTTTCCAGTATTTTTCTGAAACCAAAATGGTAACAGTGAAGGTAATGTATAAATAAATGCAACACAAGGCCAATCATTCTTGATGCAATTTTTAAAAAACTAAACTCAACACATTCACTGGACAGAAGAGTCATCTAAAACAAAAGCAAAATACTGCAGATGCTGGAAATCTGAAACAAACAGAAAATGTTGTAAACACTGTCAGGCAACAGCTGTGGAAAGAGAAACGGAGTTGATGGGCAGAATTTTAATTGCCATGGGGAAGCAGGTTTGAGGTGGGGGAGTTAAAGGCCCAAAAACTGGCTTCGGATTGGAAACGCAGCATGATCCAGCCCTGCTTCTGGCTTTTTATCCCTGGGGGTGGGAGGTTGGCAAGTGAGCAGGAAAGCCACATCGAGCTTTCGGGTAAGTAATTACAATATTTAAAGCTCCAATTAACTCAGGATTTAACCCATCATTCTGGCTTGAAACCCAAGTGCTGCCTGCTCCTGACCTGCATGGAATTCACCAGGGTCAATCAGACGAGAGTACAGCAGCGAGAGGTTATACAGTTAAATTGACAGGCTGGGAAGCCTTCAAAAGAATGAAACTGAATAGCTGCAACCCTGCCTACAGGCTGTTGCTCACAGCACTTCTAAGAGTCTATTTTCACTGCTTGACTGGTGTTTTCCCAACTTCTTGGAAGACCTTTCACCTGTTCTGAATTTCAGTCACCTAGATCTGTACTTCCCTGCAGCATGGGAGCAGCTAATGCAGCTCTATGTTAGACCTCTGATGAGGAACAGGAGCCGCATCAGCAACACCAACAGCACCAGGACCATTCCCAACATCAGATGCCTTCTCCTCAGGCACATACTGCTCCACAGGACAGAGGGAATGGACACAGATCCAGCTCGAAGGAGCAAGGCCCTCAACATGGGGTCTACAAGTAGCAGATTAGTTCTCAACATGTGGGAGCACTAGTGCCTCAGGAAGCTCAAGCTTTCACAGCAAGTAGCTGTTGATATATGTAGCCTCCTGGAACAAAACCTCCATCCCAGTGGACCAGGTAGGCAAGCCATTACCAGAGGCCATCACGGTGGCTATCACTGGAGGATCCCCTGCGGGTTCTCTGCTTCTCCCTAGAATTCTGTGCTCTGTTCTCCTGCATGGTGAGAAAGCAGAGAGTTGTAAGTGTGAGAAATGGATTGAATGGAGAGGCTGGAAGGACAACATTTGTGGAGGGTGACAGTGAAGCATGGGTGTGAAATGTCTCAAAGATGAGGGTGAGTGTCACTGTTGGCTGTTCAGATGGGAATGTTAGGGGGCACCTCGAGAGGAATGAGTGCAGCTGCAAGATGTGTTGGTCTGAGGAGTGCTGTGCAGGAGAATGCTGGGAAAGTCACCATCTGGAGCTTGGTGCCTGAAAGTGAGATGCACTCACCTTTCCTCTCTGCCTGAGGTCCTTTAATCTCTTGGGGCACTATATCCAGGTTTGAGGGACCATACTCTTACTGCTCGCTTCCTCGGCCACTTCTATCCAGGCCTGCTTGGTTTCAAAGGCTTGCCTCTTCCTCCCATCCTTGGGAAACATCACTTCAATCCCTCAGGTCCCACAGCAGGACCTCCAGGCAAGAGTCAGAGACCATGGGGACGGCCTTCCCACATCTCCTTTCTATTCATTTAGTTACTGAAGCCTCAGCAATCAATGTACAATTCAGCCATTCTGATCTCTACCTGGGGGCCCCCTTTAACTAGAAATCCTTTCCTGGACAGATGTGGTGTGTCATCACACCTGCCCTGTCATTGGTTAGGAAACCCGGAAGGAGGATGTTAATGCCATGGCTGAGTTCAAGAGCTATGGCAAAGCCTGCTTCAATTACAAACAGGTTCCCGATCCACTATAGGCAATCGCACCACCCCCCGCACTGCATATGGGTCTATTATGTTAAGATTCCGCCCAATGTTTCAGGACCTTTCAGCAGAACATGAGGATGTTGAAGATAAACAGCTTTTAAGCAAATATTTGTTCAAAGGTATTTGCTTAAAAACTGATAATCTGTAACATCCAGTTCTGAAGAAGTGTCATCAACCTGAAATGTTATCTCTTGTTCTCACCACAGATACTGCCTGACTTTTTCCATTTCTAGAATTTCTTGTTTACCTTTATTATAAAGCTTTCAGATGTAACAATCATCTATTATAAAAGGTGTGATAGCTTATCCTTTGTAATGCATTTGGGGAAATACTATATACATTTTACTATAAAAATACAAAATGTTTGCACATCATCATGTGATGAAATGATTGATCAATGTACTGTAGCAAGATTAAATTAATTTGAATCAAATAGCAATAGACATTCATATTTAACATATCATTGTATACTTTTGTTTATTGCTAACTGGAATTTGTATTTATATATAACCTACATCAACTTAAATAACAAAAAATACTCCATTAAACCAATTAAATTATGCTCTAAATAATTTCTTGCCACACCTATATATCCTGGCAGTCTTCTATAATTGTAAAAATCTAGGAAGACACAAGAAAAATTTACAACTGTACATCTTCAATGAGTAAAACATTGTCTAATAATAGTAATACCTGGCAAGTTGTGAAAACTGTAAACAAATACTTCCTCTGGTGGGGATGGAGGTCTGTCATCCAGTGGGAAGCCTCTTCCCTCATTTGGGTGATAAATATGGATCTGTGGAGAGTAAATGTCAAACACATTACCTGCAAAATCATACTGTGTTTGAAGTCTAATATATATACAGAATACCACAGTTAGTTTTACTTTAATGAAACATTAAGTGAAATCAAGATAACTGTTATAAAACAATGTAAATGATATACAGAACATTTTTCTTCTAGATTAGTAGACCAGTTTGAAGAGAGTTACTGGAAAGTATTAGAACAGAACATAGATTAACCACAATTATCAGCTGAATTTTGACAAAAACAACCCAATGTTTGTTTAGAAGAAATTCTCCCACATCGGGACATGCCAATTTGTATTGAAGAAAACAAAGATCTGAGCCACTGAAACGAATCATCAAAATATTTTAAATAACCTACCGTGCTTCCATCACAGGATATTCTAAGTACCTCCTTCACACACTCTTGAGCACTGCTCCCTTTTAGAAGTTCCATACACACCTCTTCCGAGTCAAGAATACTCACCTGCACAATAGGTTTAGTATGTCAAAAACTATAATATTCAAACACAAATAGAATTACATAAAATATATAGCAGAGGAACAGGCCATTTGGACCAACTGGCCTGTGCTGGGGTTTATACACCCAAGTCTCCTCACATTCTATTAACTCATTCCACTTTTTAGCTACCTTTCTATTCCCTTTTCTCTCAAGTACTCACTTAGTTTCTTTTTGAAACCATCTAAGCTTTTTGACTCAAATATTTCCTGTGGTAGCCAGTTCAATATTCTAACCACTCAGTAAGTGAAGAATTTTCTCCTCATTTCCATATTCGATTTGTTAATAACTATCTTGTATCTATCGTCCCCAGTTTTAGATTTTCCCCACAAGTGTGAACATTTCCTCATATCTACCCTGCCCAATCCATTCATAATTCTAACAATATCCATCTGATCACCCACAAGAAAAAAGCCCTGACCTGTTCAATATTTCCTGATAGCTGTAGTCTCAGTTCCAGTACTATCCTTGGAAATCTTTTGCACTTACTTCAGGGCTTCTCTGTTTTCTTTTTATAGTATGGAGACCAGAACAGTGCACAGTAAGTGTGGCCTGACCAGGGTCATATACAAGTTTAATTTTTTTTGAATTTTTGAATTCTATACCCCGAGAAACATATCTGTAGTTTTGAGGAACTGGGATCGTACAGGCTGCAGTATGAACATACAATGATTCACTTCATCATGTGAAAATGCCTTTGACCCTACCATATTATATGACTAATGCAACAGGCCAGTTGGATCAGTGGATGACAGCAAATAACCAAAAACAGGAGAATTAGAATTTAGCTGCAATGCAACAATACTGGCATGTCAGGTGATATTTGGAAGACTGAAATTTTACATTTAAACCAAAGTAATTTTAAATGGAGTTCAGCTAAATGAATAAAATTCATTAAACATTTGTAAAATAACATTCTAGCTCCTCGATAGCTCAGTTGGAAAAGGCTGTGCATAACTGACATACAGATAGATAGGTCCCAGGTTCAAAATACTGCCCTATTTATACAATAATAGTAGGTTGTAAGTTCAAGTCCAACTTCAGAGACCTGAGCACAAAATCTAGGCTGATACTGCAGTGCAGTACTGAGGGAGTGTTGCACTGTCAAAGACAGCATCTTTTAGATGAGATGTTAAACCAAGGCACTGCCTGCCAGGTGGATGCAATTCAAACAGCAAGGGAGTTCTCCACAGAATCAAAGCCAATGTTTATTTCTCAACCAACATCACCAAAACAGAATATCTGGTCATCATCAGATTGCCGTTTGTAGGACCTTTCTGTCCGCAAATTGGCTGCCGTATTTCCCTACATTACAGCACTGACTACATTTGAAAAGTACTTAATTGACTGTAAATCTCTTGACATTGAGGTCTTGAAAGGTCTGTTACAATTGCAAGATTGACGTACTCTCTTTCCAACCCTATTGAAATTTGAAGCGCACAAGTTTTCAGTTAAGTCAGTTACTGATAACCCCAGCGAAGGATACAAATACAAAAGTAATAACATATTTAAATATTGGTAAACCCATAAGTTAAAGGGAAAAAAATCACAAAATTATAAAAATGCCTAATGGATCTCCTGTAGCACAGTGAATCAAGATTGTGTGCAATCGACATGTGAAGCGAATTGGACCAGAGTCTGCAGACATAATTCAGTGCCTTTTAAAATCATACATAGAATTTTACAGCACAGGAGGTGGCCCTTGGCACATGCCAGATCTTTGAATATGTCCCACTACCCTGCTCTTATCCCACGGGACTGCAAAATCTTCCTCTTCATGTATGCATCCAATTCTATTCTAAAAGTTATTATTGAAACTGCTTCCACTGCCCTTTCAGAGCATTCTAGATCATAATCTGCTGTGTAAAATAAGTTATTTGGCCAATATCCGTAAATCCTCTAGTTATTAATCCACCCACAATAAAATCAGTTTCTCCTTAATATATCAAAATCCCTCAAAATTCTGAGCATTTCTTAAATTTCCCGTTAACCACTGCTCCAAAGCAGAGAATAATCCCAGCTTCTCTGGTCTCTCCACGTCACTGAGGTTCTTCAGACATGGCATAATTCTGATAAATCGCCTCTGCACCCTTTCCAAGGCCTTGCCATCCTTCTGAAAGTGTGCTGCCCAGAATTGGACAAAATACTCCAGCTGAAGCTTAACCAGTGATTTATAAATATTCATAATTTCATTGCTTTCGTACATATGCTTAAAAATCTTTAACAATTTGTTTTCAAAGATGTAAAATGTTAAACCACCCCCCACCTGAGTCTCCCTGTTTCTACACCCCCTTTAAAATGGCTCCATTTAGCTTATATTGCCTCACCTCATTCTTCCTCCCAAGTTGCATCACATTTCTCTTAAATTTTGTCCAGCATCTGTCTGCCCATTTTCACCAGGCTATGCCCTCCCGAAGTCAGCTAATATTTTCCTCTCTGTTCTGCAAACTTTGAAATTGTGTCCCCTATACCAAATTCCATTAACACACACACAATAAAGCAGTCATCTTAATACCAACCTTCAGGGGATACCACTGTATAGTCTGGGAGGGGGGGGGGGGGGTGGGGAAACGTCATTCATCACACTCAGCTTGCTTCTTCAGTCAATCTTACATCTATGCTGCCACTGCCTCTCTAATCCCATGGGCTTCAATTTTGCTAATAAGTCTATTATATGGTCCTTTATCAATTGCCTTTCGAAAATCCATATACACAACATCAACTGCAGTACCTTGATCAACCCTCTGTTATTTTGTTGAAGATCCAAATCAGGTTTGTCAGACAGAAAATTGCAGATGCCATTTGCTCACTTCACATCCCCAAACATCTGTCAAAAGAATACATCTGCACTTTTCAATGACTCTCCCCTCCATGTGAATGATAAGGTCTTCACTTTTAATGGCCTTGTCATCACAGCCTTATTGGGGCTGACTGCATTAGTATGCTGGTTTTGACAGAAACTGGACTCATGTTGGCAACATCTTGCTCTTGATTGAAGCCTCCCAATCTGGCAACACTCTCGACCACCCTCCCTGCCCAAACTGCCACAATAGCAGTATGGCCTGTATCAATTAACATCTTGTGTCGCTCCCACAATTTTGCTTTCGAGCACCTTGCATCACCCCTTTCACCTTCCTTTAAAATTCTTGTTGTTTGCCTCTGATATCCTCCCTTACCATGTGCATTGAGCAACCCAGATCTTGATTTCAGATTCCCTCGCCTTTAATTTTGGAGCTCCTGCCCTCCCTAAAACTTTCCTTTCCATATTTATGATCACCGTTGCCATCTCCAATGGCTTCTCTACTCCCATGGTCTCCATTACAAAACCACTTCCAACCACTTCCTTGCATCTCTCACGACCAACATCTCCCTACCCCCTCACACTTCCTTCTGTGTCCATCCATTAAAAAAAACTCCTCTAATTACTTACAGCTGTTCTTTCTAAGTCCTAGCTGCCATTCATCACAATACATCTGCAGCCACCGATCTGCTTAACTATTTCCTCATGCCCACCTTTGACGCTCGAGCAAAATCTTTACACTCAACGATTGTGGTCAAGCCCCCTGGAGGGGCTCTCATTTTCGTTTTTAAGTCCAAGAGGTGCCAACTTTAGCACATCAAGCACAGTACCGGTTTAGCCATCTACCTGGCTGGACCACATCAAGAACCATCGGGCCACATCCCTATCTGCCAAAAATACAGACTATTCCAGGATTTTTCTGAAGTAAAGGTAACCCCAGCTTCTTTTCTCCACTACCAACTATTTCCTTAAGGCCTTCTTCCCTGCACCCCTCCAAGTACAAGGAGCTCATTGACTTTTGTCATTTAGATTGAGATCATCTGTTCAGCTGCTTGTCTGCCTTTATGTTGTCCAAGCTAAGTTTCCCCAGTTTCCCCATATGTCCTCTCTAAGCTCATCTTGTCCACAAAACCCACCTCATGTGTCCTTTGTCTCATTCCCACTTAAATTGCTGACCACTCAACTTTCTTCCCTGCCCCTCAGACGAGTTGATAAAGGTTTACTCTCAAGCACTGTCCTTCACTTCCAAAACCACTGTCACCTCCCCATCCTGAAAAACTCATGCTGGACTCCTCTGCCCTTACAAATTACAGCCCCATCACCAACCTCCCTGTACTCTTCAAAATTTCTAAATATGTTGTCACCTACCAAATTTATACCCAGCTTCTTTGCAACATCATGTCTGAATCTCTCCGATCAGATTTCTGTCCATGTCACAGCATAAAAAGTCTGAAACATACTTAGAAATGACATCCTCTGTGGCTGTGGTGCACTACATCTCCAACCTTGCCGCAGACTTTGATATGGTTACAACACCATTTTCATCCTTTGCCTTTCCTCTGTTGTCCAGCTCAGTGACATTGCCCTCACTCGGTTTCGCTCTTACCTATTTAACTGTACCCAGAAAATCTTCAGCAATTTGTCTTCCCATCCTGCAAAGTTACCTTTGGAGTCTAAAGATATGTCTTTGGGGATTCTCCTCATATTTATCTACATGCTTCCCCTTAGTGACATGACCCACAAATATGGGACCAGCTTCCACATGTATATTGATGATATCCAGAGCTGTACTATTTCATTATCTCTCTCAACCCTCTACTGCTTGTCAGTTATACAGACTTCAATAAGCTGCAATTTCCTCCCATTAAGCATTGGGAAGACCTGAGCCACAAACTCCATCACCACAGATTCCATCTCCCTCTTCAGCCACTGGCACGTACCACACCAAACTGTTCATGATTGTGGTGTCTTATTTGATCCCAAGCTTATCTTCTGAACCTATATCCTCCATCACAAAGGCTGCTTACTTTTGCTCTGCATCAATCAGCTGCTGAAACCCTTATCCATGTCGTCGTTATTCCCAAACTGGAGTATTTAATGCTCTCCTAGCTGGTTTCCCTTTCTCCACAGTCTATAACCTTCAACTCATCCAAAACTCTGCTAGGATATTTTTCTATGTTAAAAGCACCATATAAAATGCAAGTAGTGATTGGGTCTAAGCAAATGTTTTCTAATATATTTATCTCAGTGGAGACATAGGGGGAATTTTCGGACACAGATGCTAAAGTATTGAGCTTAGCATTCAGTAGTATTGTACTGTACCAAGCTCATGGGATTTCTTGAGATCACTCAAGCTACTTGCACATGATGAACCCAAAGGCCTTTTGCTGGAAGCTGGCAAAAGGAAGGAAAGTTGCAAACTTTGATGGTCTGTAGACAAAAACTGAACATATACAGCTGCTTAAAAAGGTACATGACAGGATTCAGAGGAAATTACTTCAGCTTTTACAAAGCTGCAAGTTTTTCAAATACATTTTTTCAGCCCTTTCTACAGGCTATTTAGGGTAGAAGTGACAACTGATAGCCAAAAGGAAGGCAAAATAAATATGGACATCAGAAATGTGGCAAAGTGATGAAGTAATACCGCCTATTTCTGCTCTTTTGAATGGAAGATACTCATCACTTACAAGAGTGACCTGCACTGCTGTATCTGAAGTATCCAAGATAAATCTGAAAATTCTAATACTCTACAGTAAGAAATGCTGCATTGCAGCAACATTTTTTTTTTCATGTTGATGCGATTATGTGGGAATTGAGATGCAAGTCACTGGACAGTCACTAGTGATTGAAAAATATACTTATGCTAAGAAAACTATGTGGATGTGGAAGTCAACAATTCAAAGGACACAATACAATGTTTTAAGCTGTCTGCTCCAAGATCTGGTTAGTGAATAACAGAAATAATACTCTCATGCTAGGCCCCCACCTGCCGAGAATGAGGCACATTAATTTTGTCATGAACATTGATTTTAAACTGTTACTGGAGTGAGGGGAGGACTTGAACAGATCAGCCGTGCCTGGAAAAGACATTTGCATATCAACAGCTGGTGCTTGGAAGGACAAAGCAGCCATTCCCTGACATTCAGCCCATAATGGACTTTTGATCACCAGATGTTAAATGGGGGAGCTCACATTCCAGGTTGACTGCTAAGATGGCTGAATACACAAACAGACATGGTCAAACCAGCTAGTCATATGACTAACCTGCTGGGCAACCTGTGTTTTTTGAATTTGTACAAACAGTTTGGGCAGAAAGTGGTTTGCTCCTGGACTGAAGATCTCTCTCCTGTCTGCTCCCACCTCTTTCTCACTAGCCTCTGAATCCACTGAAGACACATGAACCCCAAAAGAGAAAAGTCTCATACAGCGAACAAGGTTCAAGAAGAATACTGGGTCCCAACGAAAAGCAAGATCCACCTACAATCAAGGAATCTAGAGTGAGTTCAAAGATACGTAACAACTCTTCAGATATTGCCTCAAACCTTTCCACTTGATTGCTCTTCTGCTCTTTTCTGTCTCTTGCCTGTGTGTATTGCGTATGCATGCTAGTGTGGGCGCATTGTGGCTCCGTAGGCGTTAAACGAATTAGAGTTTAAGTTTAATTGGAAAGTGGTGGAACAAGGATTCACCAAGGGGGAGCTAAAAACTGTGTTTAAAAATTAAACCCTGTTACAGCAAGACCAGGTGAAAGCTGAAAGGGAACCCTAGACCTCTTTCTCACCTGGTCGGAACATAAATTTGAGGGCTAGCGTCCAGAATTTTACCTACAGACAAATGAGAAATTGGAAGTGGGAAGCCAAATTGTTCACAATCAAAAAGAGAAAGATTTCAATACAGGTTTTCTTGTGGTTGTGTGTGCTGGAATACTAACATGTCTGTGACTGAAGCTAGTAGCTCCCCAAGCCAGAGTGAAGTAACTTGGGATAAGTTAAACGCACTGTCTATGGAGTAATTGAGAAAAATGGCTGAGCAGTGGGGCATCGCTGTACGTGGCAAGGCTAGTAAGTCTGAACTCCTAAGGCTAGTGGCCAATGATTTTTCCCTTGAATCAGAAGCAGTGTTAGAAATGGAATCCGACAGTGTATTGTTAGCAAAGATACAATTGGAACAAAGGAAACTTGAATTAGAAGACAGGGAAAGAAAAAAAGAGAGAGGCAGGAGAGGGAGAATTAAGAGCCTTCCAGAAGGAAGGTGAAGACAATGAAAGGCAGGGGAGAGACAGCGAGAGAGTACGTGGACAGACAGAGTTGAAGTGGCTTGAGTTAACTAGGGGACGACAGAGTAACCCCAGTGAAAGCATGGCCAATATGGAGGAGCGTAATTCAGGGATGGGTACAGAATTGTTAAAACCAGCTCATCTAATCCCAAAATTCAATGAGGAAGATGTAGAAGATTTTTTTGTGTCTTTTGAGAAACTGGCAAGGCAGCTAAAATGGCCAGCTGAGACTGACCTTTTTTACTACAAAGCAAGCTAACTGGAAAAGCCCGAGGTTTATTTTCCCTGTTGCCAGATGAGAGTTCATCAAATTATGAATTGACCAAAAATGCTATCCCTCGGGGGCATATGAATTAGTACCCGAAGCCTATCGTCAAAAGTTTAGAATCCTCAAGAAGCAAGCTAATCAAACTTATCTGGAGTTTGAAAGAAGCAAACAGCTGGCTTTTGACCAGTGGCTGAGGACTCTTAAAGAACAGCTCAGCTATGAGAATCTCAGGAGAAGTAATTCTGTTAGAGGAATTTAAAAACTTCCTCCCACTCTCCATAAAGACCCATGTAGAGGAGCAGCGGGTCCAGAGAGGCTGGCAAGCGGCCACCCTGGCCATTGAGTTTGCTTTAATTTGTAAGTCGGTTTCCCAGGGGAGAACCTTTCCTAGTCATCCCCACAAATCCAAAAAGGGTGGAAAAGTGATAGGAACCTAAGCAGTCCTGGGAGAGAAAGGAAAGCAGGAGACCTAGGGGGCCCTCCTCTAGCCAAAAAGGAAGGTGCTGTGAGCAAGAGTGGGATCCGGAGACCTGTGTGTTTCCATTTTAATAAAGCAGGGCATTTAAAAGTTGACTTCTGGAAACTAAAAGGAAAACCAGTAGGGATAATCAGGCCATACCCGCTCAGTGAAGTGAACCTGATGGAAAGCACAGCAGAACAAGCTATGGCTTTAACTGCAGTAAAATGATACCCAGGAAGCTTACAGCTGCATGTGCAGGAAAATTTAATAGGATTCCTGAGGGTTATCAAGGTTTTGTGTCTGAAGTGAAAGTAAGCCCATACCCCTCGAGTGGGGCAAGCAGGCTCATATAGTAATTCTCAGGGAAATGGGGCCACTGGATCCTTTTTACTGGGAAAAGGCCTGACCTTTCCTTCAGAGAGTGCAGTGAACATCAGAATAGTGGTGAATAGTATTGGAGGGCAGTGTATGCCTGTACCTGTATACTGGGTGTACCTGGAGTGCTACCTAGTTTTGGGACTGGTGACCATAGGGATTGATCCTATTTTGCCTGTGGACAGGGTCGATCTGCTCCTAGGTAATGATCTGGTGAGGGTGAAGGTGATAGCACCCCCTGCACCCCCAGTAATGAAAAAAAGACTACAGAAGGTCAGAGACAGAGGGCAGTGGTGGAAGACTGATCCCTGCAGTGCCCCTGAATGTGTAGCGGATCAGGCCATGATCAAACCAGCTCTCCCAGAGCACTGCAGGCAGATGACCATGAGGTCCGCCTGCCCGAGACTTTCTTTGGAAAGTTAGGAGACCCAGGGAATGAATTAAAAGTATTTTCCCTAGGTGAGGCTCAGCGAGCTGACCCAGTATTGAGTGTGTTAGCACAGGCTGTTTAGTCTGAAAGTGAAGCAGAGGGAGCCCTGATTGCTACTATTTAAAGAATAAAGGTGCTGATGACTAAATGGAGTTCTCCTCACAGACCTGAGAACAAGGAGTGGACAGTAGCTCACCAGTTAGTGGTGACGCAGAGGTACCAGAGAGAAATATTAATAAGGCCCTACGAAACTACAGTGGCTGTACATGCCAGTATACAAAAGACCAAAGCCCGCATTAGACAGGAGTTTGACTGGCCAAAACCCAACAAAAATGTGGCGGAGTACTACAGGAGTTGCAACATGTGCCAGGTTGAGGGGAAACCCCAATCCCCAAGTCCCATACCGGTGTTAGGAGGACCCTCCAGCAGAGGGCTGGTAAACTATAAGGGACCCATGCAGAGAACAAAAGGGGTCAGGCAGGCACAAGGCTGGCAAAAGGCTAGACAGTGCAGGCGAAAAAGTGAACAGGGCAGGTTATTCCCATGCGTGTTTTCAATTAGTCCAAAGTTGTAAGCTCCCAGCATATTTACTTTTGAAGGGAACCTTTAAAATGAGAGACAACATTTGATGTTTGACCAAGCACAGCATTACAGCCAAAGTCTAATCCTGTTTTCCCCAGCCTAGCTCAGGGATGCAGAGGCTAATTATAGAGCACCAAAGTGCTGCCTTGGTTGAGGTCAGCTAACTTAAATGTAGGCCAGCAATCAGAACTAGGATTTTCTGATGCGGATGGCATAATAAGAAGCAATTCCTCTATCCTCGATTAATCTATGTTTCTGTTTGCTACCAAATCAGCAAGAAATTTCCCTACAATTAAAACCTATACCTTATTAATATGAAATTGAAGTTGTAATCCTTACCACTGCATTTTTGGTTTTCTGACGGATTGGTTTAAGTCTGTGGGCCCTCAGCGGTGACACGAATTCTTGCAATGTCTTCACCTGATTCTCAATAGGTTGTCTTTCCTCTTTCATGAAGCTGTGCTGTTTCAAAACTTGACGACAGTTATACAGTGTGTCTGTTTGCCCGTAAACCCCTTTTGCAGAATGTGGTAAAAGAACCCTGTCACATTTCTCAATTCCCATCTGCTTTTTGCAGTAGCTCTCTTGGTGAAAAGTATCATTTTTCATTTTGTTGCTGGGATTTTTTCCCCATGTATTTGCTGATACTACGTCTTTTATAATCTGTTGCTTTCTTCCACTATGGAAACTTCCACTAGGGCTACTGGTGGTGCTAACATCCACTGTTTTTTTGAATGGAGCTAGGAGATAACAAAATGATACGTTAAACTTAAATGAACAAATATTGACAATCTAAATTTGCCTAAATATTGTATAAATTTATATATGTGCATTACCCATGTGATAACCTTACATATGCTTTTCAGAAAACAATACAATACTTCAGTAAGAGAAAAAAGTTACAATATTTGTGTATTAGGTTTTGGTTATACATTGACTGAGGACATATAGATCATACATTATTGGGTTAAGAAAAAACAGGGAGGCAAGGTGGCATGACATATTAGTTACCATGCATGGTGCTAGAGTGGAAGGAAACCAATTCATGTTTGCAATTCACTGCAAGCAAAGTTCCTGATCTCAAGCATGCTGTTGAACAAAGGTCAGATACTTCCTAAAAGGTTGGAAGTGGAAAAATTTAAAATAATCAGAGAACTTGCTTCAGTCCACTTTGGCATACTAAGTATGATCAGCATTACAAAGGTGCTGACAGAAGCCTGGGAGAAGATCCCCAGCCAGTCATATCCTAAAAAGATGCATGGCACAGACACACAAGGAAAAAAAGAGAAAAAATACTTTTTATTTAAACCAAAAAGTTCAAATGCCATAGAAATGGCAGCTTTGAAATGTATACATTTAATTGCATACCATTATGTACTTGACCATTTTCAAACCAGCGTTGTGTTGTGCCAATCTGTGACATCTGCTCCAAGAATGGCCCACTGGATGCAGGCTGATAATCAAAATTTGGACTGTGACTAAAATTAGAAAAGATGAGTGCCTTGTTAATAACTTGAGAGGCTGGCTCCTAGTTAACTAAAAACATAAGGGCGACAAATGAGAAAAGGCCATTTTTACTTTTCATAAGACTGATCAATAGTCAAGAAGCTATATCTAATCTCACATTCACTCAAAAATTGCTATAACCATGAAACCATTTAACATGCTAAACACATTATTTGCCCAAAATCTTGGCAAGGATCTTGTTATACTTGTCAAACTGCTTCTTGTCAAATTACTATCTGAAGTCACCAAATTTAATTATACAGACAGTGGTTTATTCTATAAAAGTTTCTGCCTAAATTAACTTGTGACTTTTCTAATATTTGTCAGTTCCGAAGAAGGGTCACTGACCCGAAACGTTAACTCTGCTTCTCTTTTCACAGATGCTGCCAGGCCTGCCGAATGGTTCCAGCATTTCTTGTTTTTATTTCAGATTTCCAGCATCCGCAGTATTTTGCTTTTATTATCTGCCAAATGCTTTATTAAAGCTAGTTGTTTTCCTGTTAAGATTCATGCTGTATAGTTTTATTTTATATTTTTACAGAAATTTATTGGCATCAATTCTATCCAGGCTTTCACTATCTTCTAGCCCCTAGCACCCTGAGTGCAAGATTACAACGGATGAAGATGTATTATTTGGTGAAAAAACATGTACTTACTTTGCTGTCTGCTTGATAGGAGGAGATATGGTGGGTTTATCATGCAAGCCAATACCTGAACCATTTCTACTGAACTGCTGACTATCTGTGTAATCATCTCCATACAAATTTGCAGGATTGTATATTCCAGGTCTGACAGACTTTGTCAGTGCATCAACAGAGTGACATCGCTCCATACTACTATTGGGCTTTTCTGGATTCTGGCTTTGAAAGGTATCAGATCTTTCAGTGGAGTGTGCCCTGCGAAGCCATCGCGAGTGAGGTCGTTCTTCCTCTGCTTGTATTGTTCTTCCTCTGCCGCCTTGGATAATTTCAGAATTTTGTACTCTTCCCTCATTAAAAATTGCACTGCCTTCCATCGATGAAGTATCATTGATAAGTCTATTGTGTGAGGTGATGACTGCCATTTTGTTTGGAAGAAACTGTCCTAGTACTTGCTTGGTCTTTTGATGCAAGCGTCCCATTGTACTAGCACCAGAAGATCCTGTTCCTATGGTAAATGCTGTTGAAATTGTGGCATGCCCACTATCCATTGAGTCCTCTACAGTTTCTGGATTTTTACTTCTGGATGAAGGGTATTTCATCATGAATGAATGGTCTAATACACCAGAAAGGCTGATGCGGTCTGCAGGATTTTTTCGAAGCAGCTGATAGATCAGATCGCGAGCCTCATTTGAAATAAACATTGGCATTTCATAATCTGCCAGCATCACCTTGTTCAGTGTATTTTTAACAGTGTCAGTATCAAATGGTGGCTTTCCCACCAGAAAGGTATAAAACATGCATCCAAGAGACCAGACATCAGATTCAAGCCCATGAGCACTGTGGGTTGCGATCTCTGGTGCAATATAATTAGGGGTGCCACACATGGTGAAATGCTTTTCGTTTGGCATTTTCAGCTGTGTTGCTAATCCAAAATCAGCAATCTTTATGTTCATATCACTTGTAAGTAGAAGGTTAGAAAGGGTGAGGTCCCGATGCAGTATTCCATGCGAGTGGAGGTACAGCATTCCAGTAACAATATGATGCATGAAGTGACGAGCTGTTTTTTAAAAAAAAAAGTGAATACAGAATATTTCAAATAGTTTATATAGAAACAACACCCCTTCTTTGCCACTTCAGTTACTTTTTCCCCAGGTTCTCTTTGGATAATGAAAGTTATTTCTGTATGTCTCCAATTTGTCTACATAGCCCTTCCTCCATTTCATTTCGACTTTCGAGTTTATAATAAATTCTGAACACATTAACCATTTTCTTATTTCTCATTTCTAACTAATTAGGTTCGGTTTTTCCACCATCCCAAATACACAACTCTTGTCTGTTTTTCTTTGGTAACCTTATGCCATTTGATCCACTGGTTGGTTAGCCCTTCACTAGTTGGGCATAAATATTTTCTCCAATTCCAGAAACTTGGTAGGACATGGCATGCCCTACCAGAAACAGTAGTGAATGCAGAGCCAATAATAAATAAAGGAAGTGGATAAATATTTGAAAGGAAAATTTAAAACAGCATTTGAAAAGGGCCTATGTGCATAGCTCTTACATAGAGCTGATTCGATGGGTTAAATGGCTTCCTTCAGTGCTGTAAAATTCTATGATTCTATCACTGGAAAGGGAAATGCAGGGACGATTCATAAAAAATGTTGGAAAAATAACCCAGGAAACATTAGATCCCTGATGGTGGGTAAAGTAAGAGAAAGTATCCTTAAAAAAAAAAAGTATTGAGGAATCAGGAGAAACATAGTATAAATAATCAACCAAGCTTTACAGCTGGTAGATCTTGTTTGACTAACTCGGAGGACATAAAGTAGTTAGTTGATATGGAGAATGCAGAAGACTTCATTACAGCTGGGCTTCAGCAAAGCTTTTGACCATAGATTACTTCATAATTTAAAAAGAACAGAGGAAGCTTTTGAAGTGAGTTACTAATTGAGAAGAGTGCGAATGCAAAGGGAAATTGTGACAGAGCAGCCTCAGCATGAAAATAGTGGAGTCTGCAGTGACCAGCTCTGGAGTAATTGGAGGAAGGGAGTAAAGCAAAACTAAGTTGGACAGGGGTCATAAATAGTAGAGGACAAGTGCACGAGTTCTAGAGGAATTTGGTCTAATATCCCAACTGTACAAAAGGTGGAAAATGTTTAATGTTGAGAAATGCAAAGGAATGAAGCTGGGGACAGGAAACAAAGTACAGAATAATGAGAACGGTCTGCAGGAAAGGAAGCATGTCTGGACAACACCTCTTCTTTGGCCTCCTTATCTCGAGAGACAATGGATAAGCGCCTGGAGGTGGTCAGTGGTTTGTGAAGCAGCGCCTGGAGTGGCTATAAAGGCCAATTCTAGAGTGACAGGCTCTTCCACAGGTGCTGCAGAGAAATTTGTTTGTCGGGGCTGTTACACAGTTGGTTCTCCCCTTGCGCCTCAGTAGCTGGCAGGAAAAAAGACAAAGTCTCTTCGACTCGCCACACTTTAGCCCCGCCTTTATGGCTGCCCGCCAGCTCTGGCGGACGCTGGCAACTGACTCCCACGACTTGTGATCAATGTCACAGGATTTCATGTCACGTTTGCAGACGTCTTTAAAGCGGAGACAAGGACAGCCAGTGGGTCTGATACCAGTGGCGAGCTCGCTGTACAACGTGTCTTTGGGGATCCTGCCATCTTCCATGCGGCTCACATGACCAAGCCATCTCAAACGCCGCTGACTCAGTAGTGTGTATAAGCTGGGGATGTTGGCCACCTCGAGGACTTCTGTGTTGGAGATACAGTCCTGCCACCTGATGCCAAGTATTCTCCGGAGGCAGCGAAGATGGAATGAATTGAGACGTCGCTCTTGGCTGACATACATTGTCCAGGCCTCGCTGCCATAGAGCAAGGTACTGAGGACACAGGCTTGATACACTCGGACTTTTGTGTTCAGTGTCAGTGCGCCATTTTCCCACACTCTCTTGGCCAGTCTGGACATAGCAGTGGAAGCCTTTCCCATGCGCTTGTTGATTTCTGCATCTAGCGACAGGTTACTAGTGATAGTTGAGCCTAGGTAGGTGAACTCTTGAACCACTTCCAGAGCGTGGTCACCAATATTGATGGATGGAGCATTTCTGACATCCTGCCCCATGATGTTCATTTTCTTGAGGCTGATGGTTAGGCCAAATTCATTGCAGGCAGCCGCAAACCTGTCGATGAGACTCTGCAGGCATTCTTCAGCGTGAGATGTTAAAGCAGCATCGTCAGCAAAGAGGAGTTCCCTGATGAGGACTTTCCGTACTTTGGACTTCGCTCTTCGACGGGCAAGGTGGAACAACCTGCCCCCTGATCTTGTGTGGAGGAAAATTCCTTCTTCAGAGGACTTGAACGCATGTGAAAGCAGCAGGGAGAAGAAAATCCCAAAAAGTGTGGGTGCGAGAACACAGCCCTGTTTCACGCCACTCAGGATACATGTAATAGACAAGGTACAGCAGTGGTGAGAAAGGCAAACAAGAACTTTGAGTGTAGAGTTCAGCATATAGAGCACAAATCCAAAAAAAGCAATAATTGTTTTTTTGACAAAGCACCTCAAGCATTTTGTAAACTTCTGGGCACTACACTACAAAAGGATTCTCGACTTTGGAAGGAGCACATACAAACAAGGAGCAGGAGTAGGCCATTTGGCCCTTTGAGCCTGCTCCACCACTCTACAAGATCATGGCTGATCAACTCCACTTTCCTGCCTACCCCCAATACCCTTTGACTCCTTTGTTTGCCAAGAATCTTTCTACCTCTGCCTTAAAAACATTCAATGACCCTGCATCCACTGCTCTCCGGGAAGAGAGTTCCACAGACACACGACACTCAGCAAAAAAAAATTCTCATCTGTCTTAAATGGGAGACCCCTTATTTTTAAACTGTGCCCCCTAGTTTTAGTCTCTCCAACAAGGTGAAACATCCTTTCAACGTCTACCTGGTCAAGTCCCCTCAGGATCTTATATTTCAATAAGATCACCGCTCGTCCTTCTGAACTCCAATGAATACAAACCCAACCTGCTCAGCCTTTCCTCATAAGATAATCCTCTCATCCCAGGAATCAGTCAAGTGAACCTTCTCTGAACTGCTTCCAATGCAATTTTTTTTTGTGTTCGTTTCATGGGATGTGGGCATCGCTGGCCAGGCCAGCATTTATTGCCCATCCCTAATTGCCCGAGAAGGTGGTGGTGAGCTGCCTTCTTGAACCGCTGCAGCCCATGTGGAGTAGGTACACCCACAGTGCTTTTAGGAAGGGAGTTCCAGGATTTTGACCCAGCGACAGTGAAGGAACGGCAAAATAGATCCAAATCAGGATGGTGTGGGGCTTAGAGGGGAACTTGCAGGTGGTGGTGTTCCCACAAGTCTGCTGCCCTTGTCCTTCTAGGTGGTAGAGGTCATGGGTTTGGAAGATGCTGCCCAAGTAGTCTTGGTGCATTGCTGCAGTGCATCTTGTAGACGGTACATACTGCTGCCACTGTGCATCAGTGGTGGAGGGAGTGAATGTTTGTGGATGGGGTGCCAATCAAGCGGGCCGTTTTGCCCTGTGGATGGGGTGCCAATCAAGCAGGCTGCTTTGCCCTGGATGGTGTCGAGCTTCTCGAGTGTCATTGCAGCTGCACCCATCCAGGCAAGCGGACAGTATTCCATCACACTCCTGACTTGTGCCTTGTAGATGGTGGACAGACTTTGGGGAGTCGGGAGACGAGTTACTCGCTGCAGGATTCCTAGCCTCTGACCTGCTCTTGTAGCCACCATACTTATATGGCTACTCCAGTTCAGTTTCTGGTGAATGGTGACCTCCAGGATGTTGACAGTGGGGGATTCAGCGACCATAATGCCACTGAATGTCAACGGAAGATGGTTAGATTCTGTCGTTAGATCTGGTCATTGCCTGGCACTTGTGTGGCAGGAATATTATTTGTCACTTACCAGCCCAAGCCTGGATATTGTCCAGGTCTTGCTGCATTTCGACACGGACTGCTTCAGTATCTAAGGAGTCACGAATGGTGCTGAACATTATATCCTTTCTTAAGTAATGAGACCAAAATTGTACACAATACTCTGGATGTGGTCTCACCAATGCCCTGTACAACTGTAGCAAAACATCTCTACTTTTATATTCCATTCTCCTTGCAATCAGCGACAACATTGCATTTGCCTTCTTAATCACTTGCTATATCTGCATACTAACTGTTCGTGTTTCAGGTACTCGGTCACCCAGATCCCTCTGCATCTGAGAATTCTGCAATCTCTATTTAAATATGTTGTTTTCTACTTTTCCAGCCAAAGTGGACAAGTTCACACTTTCCCACATTATGCTCCATCTGCCAAATCTTTGCCCACTCGCATAACTTATCTATATCCTTTTGCAGACACCTTATATCCTCTTGACAATTTACTCTCCTACCTATCTTTGTGTCATCAGCAAATTTAGCAACCATGCATTGTCTCTTCATCCTAGTCATTGATAATGATTGTAAATAGTTGAGGCCCCCACACTGATCCCTGTTGCACTCCACGAGTTACAGTTTGCCAACCTGAAAATGACCCATTTATGCCTACTGTTGCCTGTTAGCTAACCAATCCTTTATCCATTCTAATATGTTAACCCCTATACCATGGGCTCTTATTTTGTTTATTAACTTTTGGTGTGGCACCTTGTCAAATGCCTTCTGAAAATCCAAGTACACCACATTCACAGGTTTCCCTTTAGCCACGTTGCTTGTTACTTCCTCAAAAGAACTCTAATAAATTAGTCAAACATGATTTTCCCTTTGACAGATAATAAGCTAACTGGCCTGTAGTTTCCTGCTTTCTATCTTCCTCCTTTCTTGAATAGCGGAGTTACATTCGCTATTTTCCAATCTGATGGGACCTTTCCAGAATCGAGGGAATTTTGGAAAATTAAAACCAATGCATCCATTATCTCAGCAGCTACTTATTTTAAGATCCTAGGATGAAGTCCATCAGGTCCTGGGGACTTGTCAGCTTTTAGTTCTAATAATTTTCTCAGTACACTTTCCCTGGTGATGGTAATTGTTTTAAGTCCCTCCTTTTCGACTCGATTTACAATTATTTCTGGGATGTTATTTGTATCCTCTACAGTGAAGACAGATGCAAAAAAATCTGTTCAAATCCTCTGCTATTTGCTAATTTTCCATTATTAACTCCCCAGACTCTCTCTCTAGAGGACCACTCACTTTACTTGCTCTTTTCCTTTTAAATATCTTTCAAATACAGCTCCAGCAACCCGGGTTCTATTCTGGGTACTGCCTGTGCGGAGTTTGCAAGTTCTCCCTGTGACCGCGTGCTTTTTCGCCGGGTGCTCCGGTTTCCTCCCACAGCCAAAGACTTGCAGGTTGATAGGTAAATTGACCATTATAAATTGCCTCTAGTAGAGGTAGGGGAATTGAGGGAAGGTAGGGATGTGAGAGGGTAATGGGATGAATGCAGGATTAGTATAAATGGGTGGTTGATGGTCGGCACAGACTCAGTGGGCCAAAGGCCTGCTTCAGTGCTGGATCTCTAAATAAATAAATAAATTCTTTGAGTCTTTTTTAAAAAATATTCTGTCCATAATTCTTCTGACATGTCACCACTCTTCGCTCAATTGTATGCTTTTTCTTTCAATTTAATACTATCTTTAATTTCCTTAGTTAGCCACAGATGGTGCGTCCTTCCCCTAGCGTGTTTCTCATTGGAATGTATCTTTGCCGAGTGTTATGAAATATCTCCTTAAATGCCTGCCATAGCATCTCTATTGTCCTATCCTCTACTGCGCGAATAATAAAAGGGAAGGTCTGTGACGGGGCAGAGGGCAGGAGAGATTAAATGACAAAGATGTCATGGAACAAAAGGCAAAGGGTGCAGTAATGGCTGGCTTATTCCACGTGGATTCCAACTGAAGTCCCATCCTTCAAGTTTGAAATCCACCCAGGATTACAGGTATGAGATATAGTGTTCCTTTGACTGCAGTTCTCGCCACATCCTGAGATCTATACTCAGTGCCATGCACCGCCACGTGTACACACTCGACCCCTCTCTCCAGCAGCACTAACTCACCCTACCTCAAAGCTGTCCTGCTCTGCAGATTCATTTCATCCTTCGTCTTATCCTACGCATTAACAAAAAACCTTCCCTCTTCCTTTTAGGTGTTAAGGAACACAAGCTCCAACAAGGGGCGGCGCAGTGGTTAGCACTGCAGCCTCACAGCTCCAGCGACCCGGGTTCGATTCTGGGTACTGCCTGTGCGGAGTTTGCAAGTTCTCTCTGTGATTGCGTGGGTTTCTACCGGGTGCTCCGGTTTCCTCCCACAGCCAAAGACTTGCAGGTTGATAGGTAAATTGGCTATTGTAAATTGCCCCTAGTATAGGTAGGTGGTAGGGAAATTGAGGGAAGGTGGGGATGTGGTAAGAATATGGGATTAATGTAGGATTAGTATAAATGGGTGGTTGATGGTCGGCACAGACTCGGTGGGCCGAAGGGCCTGTTTCAGTGCTGTATCTCTAAATAAAATAAATAAAAATAAACTCATGGGTACCAACAGCTCTCCAGATCTTACTTCCCCTTAACCTCCCTCTGACTCCATCCCTTCTTCTAATCTCACCCCTTGCCATATATTCACAACACCCTCTGACCCTCCACGATCTGTACTTAGCAAAGGACTCAGTTTTCTCCCCTTACATCCTCACCTCAATGAATTTCACACTCGGCATGATGTTTAGCTCTTGTTCAGTCGCCTTTGCTTTTGGGCCCACTTCTTTGGCCAGGAGTCCACCCCCAACTAGTAGGCCCATTCACAGGCCTCCAGTATTCTCCCTCCACCTGGACCCATCCCTCTGGCCTCTTACCTGCCATCAAGAAAACCTCATAAGCTAAATGAGAAATATTAATTTCATCGGTTGGAAACTTACATTAGACTTTTAATGGAAAAAAAATCCTCCAGTTAACTTTTAAAAAACTAGCAGCCAAGATGGCCACTGCAATTTGCATCTGAACTACCAGGAAATTGAAATGGAGATAAAACTCTAACAAGCAGCCCAGCCAGAACAATGCTTTAGCTAACGGAGTAGATTACCCAGGTCATCCTCGTTAGTGGGTCAAAGTCATCCTGAGGCATTCCTAAGTGGACATTTCCCTCCGGGGGTAAACACTGACAACACCCGAGAGCGTTTTTGGGTTTTAGACTTTGCATTTCATTAAAAACAAAGGGGATTGAGGAAATCATGTGACCGTCTGACCATCTCTGAAAAAAACTCGGAGTTTTGTTACACAGACAGAAGATAAGCTGAGTGTGCAGCAGCAGAGAAAGCTGTGTGCCACCCTTTCTTTCTTCCTCTCTCACCCTCCAGAAAATATCAAGTTTGAAAACAGTCTGCGACTGTGGACCCTGCAAGCCTATAGACTACTACAGTCAGAAACCAAGGGAAGAGAGTCACCTACCAGTCTGCCTTCAAGAAAACCCAGAGCAATGCAGGCCAACCACAAAATGCACTTTGATCAGCTGAGGACTACCGCATCATCCACTTCACAGACTGTGTGTGAGACGTGTGAATATGTAGCGTATTTTTTTTAAAATCGTGGTTAGAGTGTTAGGTATAATAAACTTACCTCTTTCTTGTTTGAACTGAAGAAAACCTGTCCAATTAGTTATTTCACGATCACAGTAAAGGTAAAAGGGTAAAATACTTAGAGGTGGTAAGCACAACCACTGTTTAAAAGGAATAAATCCTGCTGTGGTCAAATAAGAGGAAGGGAAAGAGGGCAGCCTGAGACCCCCTCCTCACCTGGCCTTAACACCTGTTCTTCATCTTTTCATTGAGGACTGCCGGCGTGACATCGGCTGTCTTGACTTGCTGCACTCCATTCTTTCGCGTCTTAACCCAGACATTGCGATCAAACCTGCTGGCAAGGGTGATGCTGTTGTCGTCTGATGCATCGACCTCTACCTTGGTGAGGCATAGCGCCACCTCTCAGACACTTCTTCCTACCTCCCCAGGACCATGACCCCACACACTAAACATTAAGCCACTGTCTCCAGGGCAGTCCTCTGGAGATCTTCCCTCTACAGCTTCCCACCCGAGTCCCACAATCCTGGACGGTCTGCTTCTACCTCCTTCTCAAAATCCACAAACCGAAATGTCCTGGTAAACCCATCGTTTCAGCCTGTTCCTACCCCATTGAACTTACCTCTTCCTATCTTGACTATTTTTCCCTTTTGTCCAGTCTCTTCCCACCTGCATCCATGACTCTTCTGATACCCTATGCATTTCGACAATCCTAACCCCACCTTTGCACTATGGACATCCAATCTCTCTGCATTGCCATTCTCCATCCACACTACACCCCCCTCCGCCCCACCCACAGTATAGTCTGAGGGCTCTCCATTTCTTTTTTGAACAAAGGCCCAACCAGTCCTCATTCACCACCACCATCCTCCGCCTGGCTGAACTTGTTCTCACATTGAACCACCTCTGCTTCAACTCCACTCACTTCCTCCAAACAAAAGGTGATGCAATGGGTACCTGCATGGGTCTTAGTTGTGGGGTATGTCAAACTTTTCTTGTTCCAGTCCTACTCAGGCCCCATCCAACTCTTTCCAGTGCATTCATGACTGTATCGGTGCTGTTTCTTGCTCTCGCCCTGAACTGGAAAACTTCAACTTCATTTCCAATTTCCACCCTTCTCATCTTCACATGGTTCATCTCGGACACTTCCCTTTCTCGACTTCTCGGGCTCCATTTCTTGGGATTGGCTGTCTACTAATATTTATTACAAGTCCACTGACTCCTACAGCTACCTTGACTACTTGCTCACACCCTGCCTCCTGTAAGGATTCCATTCCATTCTCCCAGTTTTGCCATCTCCATCGCCTCTGTACTAATGATGCAACTATGCACAACAGCACTTCTGATATGTCTTCCTTTTTCCTCAACCAAGGATTCCCCCCACTGTGGTTGGCAGGATCCTCGACCATGTCCAACCCATTTCCTGCACTTCTGCCCTCACCCCTTCCCCTCCCTTCCAGAGCTGCGACAGGGTTCCCCTTGTCCTCTTTCCGCCCCACCAGCCTCCACATCGAAAGATCATTCGCTACCATTTCCAGCACGATGCCATTAAATACATCTTCCTCTGTCAGCATTCCGAAGGGACCATTACCTGTGCAACATCCTGGTCCACTCCTCCACCGTTCCGACACTCGGCCCCTTCCCATGCAATTGCTGGATATAACACTTGTCCTTTTACCTCCTCTTTCCTCAGCATCCAAGAGCCCAAACACCTTTGCCTTCCAGGTGAAGTAGCGATTTACTAGTACTACTTTCAATTTAGTAAACTGTATTCGCTGCTCACAATGCAGTCTCTACATTGGAGAGACCAAACGCAAATTGGGTGACCAGTTTGCGGAACACCTCCGCTCAGTCCGCAAGCATGACCCTGAGCTTCCAGTTGCTTGCCATTTTAATTCACCATCCTGCTCACGCCCACATTTCTGTCCTCAGCCTGCTGCAGTTTTCCAGTGAAGCTCAACGCAAGCTCAAGGAACAGCACCTCATCTTCCGATTAGGCAATCTACAGCCCTCTGGACACAATGAGTTCAACAACTTCATACCATGACTGCCATTTTGATAGTTTTTTTTAAAACCATGTGCCAGTCTTAAACTTCACGTTCTTGCTTTTGGACAGAGCTGTTGATTAACACTGCCATTAATACTCTGTTCTGTCTTTTTGCACAGCTATTACTGCTCCCTTTGCCTTTAATGCCATGACATCTTTGTCATTTAATCACTCCTGTGCTCCGCCCTGTCACAGACCTTCTCTTTTGTTCTTCTTTCCTGTTTCTCCCCCTCTCCCCCCACTTTCACTTGCTCAAAGCCTATTTCATCAGAAGTGGCAAAGATTAGAAATGTAAGGTCACAGACCTGAAACGTTAACTCTGTTTCTCTCTCCACAGATGCTGCCAGACCTGAGTATCCCCAGAACTTTGTTTTATTTTATATTTATATAGTTCCTTTAATTTAATAAAATGCCCCAAGGTGCTTCAGAGGCATTATAAAACAAAATACGACACTGAGCCACATAAGGAGATAATGGGGCTGATGACCAAAAGCTTGGTCAAAGTGGTAGGTTTTAAGGAGTGGCCAAAAGGAGGAAAGTGAGGTAGAGGGGCCAAGAGGTTTAGGGAGGGAATTCCAGAGTTTGATGCCTAGGCAGCTAAAGGCACAGCCACCAATAGAGGAGTGATAACAATCAGGGATGCCCAAGAGGCTGAAATTAGAGGAGCACAAATATCTGAGGGCTGTAGGATTGAAGGAGATTACAGAAATAGGGAGGTGCCAGGGCATGGAGGAATTTGAAACAATGAGAAATTTTAAATCAAGGCCCTGTTTAATCGGGAAGCCAGTGTTGGTTAGCGGGCACATGAGTGATGGGTGATTGAGACTTAGTGCAAGCGAAGATACGGGCAGAAGAGATTTGGATGAAAACAAGTTGATGTTGGCTGGAACATCAGATGCCAGTCAGGAAAGCACTGGAATAAGAGTCTAGGAGAGAACAAAGGCATGGATGAGGGTTTCAGCAGCAGGTTGCACTGCAGCAAGGGCAGAGACAGGCAATGTTATGGAGGTGCAACTAAGTATTTTTGGTAATGGAGATGTGTGGTCAGAAGCTCATCTCTGGGTCAAAGATGAACAAGGTGGCTCAGCTTCAGACAGTTACCAGTGAAAGGGATAGAAACGGTGGTCAGTTTGCGGTGGGAGACAAAGACAATGATTTTGGTCTTCCCAACACTTATTTGGAGGAAATTCCTGCCCATCCACTACTGGATATTGGAGAAGCATTGTGACAAATCAGTCAGTGAACAAATCAAGAAAGGTGGTGCTGACAGAGAACTGAGTGCCATCAGCATAAATGTGGAACCTGATGTTGTTTTCAAATGATGTCACCGAGAGGCAGCATGTAGATGACAGAAGGGGGCCAAGGATAGATCCTTGGGGATACTCCGGAAGTAACAGTGTGGGAGTGGGAAGAGAAGCCATTGCAGATGATTCTCTGATGACAATTCGATAGATAGGAATTGAACTAGGCAAGGGAAGTTCCATACAACTAGATGACAGAGGCGGTGGAGGAGGATGGTGGGGTCAACTGTGTTGAGGGCTGCAGATAGGTTGAGAAGGATAAGGAGGGATAGTTTATCACAGTCACATTGAGTAACTTATGACTTTGATAATGACCATTTCTGTGATGTGGTAGGGGCGGAAACCCAACTGGAGTGAATCAAATGGAATCGCAGAAACGATGGGCATGGATTTGGGAAGTGACAACACATTCAAGGTCTTTAGAAAAGAAAGGGAATCCGGAGATGAGCTCGTAGTTTGCAAGGAGAGAAGGATCAGGGATAGGTTTTTTGAGGAGGGGTGATGGTGACAGATTTGAAGAGAAAGGTGACAGAAACTGAGGAGATGGAATTTTTAATACTATAAGATAACATGGGCCAGGAAGGCAAGTTGGGTGGTCAACAGTTTGGTGGAAATAGAGTTCAAGGAGTAGGAGGAGTCTCATGGACAAGGTGAGCTTGGAGAGAGCAGGAGATGGGAGAGAATCTAGAAAAAGATGCAAGTTCAGGGTTAGGTCAACAGGGAACTTTAGGAGAAGTTTGGACCGGTAGATTACAGGGAAGGGAAGGAAGCAACCGAGGCGGGTGAGCAGATGGTCTCCATCTCTGAGCCCAAAAAGTCCATAGGCTCCTTGCACTTGTTATTGAAGGTGAGGATGGAGGAGGCACAGGAGGGTGTTTTAAGACCGTTTGTATGGGAGAAGAGAAAGCCAAAAGGTTTTGTGTGTCAGTGATTTTTATATATGGAGAAGCCAAACATTATGACATTTCGACATTTCATTATGACATTTAACCAAGAAAAGGTATTATTGTTTTGAATACAATTTTCATTTATGAATATGTCCCTATTAAATATTTCCAGATGGTAGTTACCTTCATCCTCAGAGAAAGAAGCTTTCCTATTCTTTAAATATCTGCTCATCTCTCCATTGTGACACATCTCCAGCACTAAATAGACATAATTGTTGTCTTCAAAATAGTTGTAAAGCTGAAAGAAAACAAGGATCATCTTCAAGTATTTTAACAGCTTAGATTTTAAAAAAAATAGTTAATGAAAATTAGTGTTTTACCTCCAATATAGAGGGATGCTTCAACTGACAGTGAATCTCCACTTCATTACGGACTCTCTGCACCATTCCCACTTTGTGCATGGCCTTTTTGTCAATCTGACAACAGAAAACCACTTGGATCAGGATATGCAGAATTGTTAATCAACAATGCTCATAAGGTTATCTATCCTCAGTCATTATGTAATCATTAAAGTATCAGCCTCACAAAAATAAAATTGCCATATTTCACAACTACTTCCAAATTACACTCAAGTGCTAAATTAGGGCTGTACAACATGTGGCCCGTGGGCCAGAATCCGACCCATGGATGTAAACTGTACCCGGGCCATTCCTCATCCTTGCCAGGGCTCCGTGACTGGAGATGAGAAATTTCCCATTGTCAGACCGGCTTTTTAAAGAAAATCTCAAGTCAGTTTCACAGCTGACAGAGGCAGGGGTACTGTAAAATCGGAGGATTCGTGCAGTTATACACAGTGAAACATGAGTGCTATCTAGAGAACAGCAGCATGGGCATGCTAGGGTTGGTTTTGCATTATCCTGTCCTAGAGGAAGGCAAGAAGGCTAATCCTCTTTTAGGAGTTGAAAACATTGGGGTAGAAAATCAAGGTCATATGTCACGTTATGACCAACACCCTAGGTACAAGAGGATGGGATTAGTTGGGTAGCCCCGGATTTGTTGGGAAAGGGAATGCTTTTGTTTTCCCGTATGATGTAACTGAAAATACAGCACCAACCTGCAGGTTCTCTTGGGATCAGGAAGGACCCATCCTGGTGACCCAGCAAGAGTACCCAACACATGGCATTTAAAGGAAATGTGGAATATTGTGTCACAACCACACACGGAGAATACCAGTACGAGGATCTGATCTATCCTATTCCAGATGGAATGTTTTGGTTTACCCCAGCTCAACTGGATATGTGGGTATTATTGATTCTTTATGCTCATGGACAGGTGAATATTACTGCAAGTGATGATTGGAAAGGACAGCTACAGGAGTATGTTGCTTGATTTGGGTAGAACTGTTAGAGGATTAATGCTTCCAATAAACATTTTTATACCCTTCAACAAAACAAGGAGGAAATGAAGGTAGAAATACCAGACATTGGTGACGATAGCCACTGGTGGGCCATTGCTCTTAGCCTGGAAAGACATTCTTGGGTACGAGTTATCTCTCTGTACAACAACCCATACATGGTTATTGTTGTATATCTGTTCTATGACCTACGCCATCAACGCAAATGTAGCAGAGCGGAACAGTGGGTGAAAATGTTACTGAAGGGACGGAATAAGGTGAATGGATTGGATTCGGAAGTGTAGTAATGTTCATGGGTGAAATTATACACTTAAGGGTGGATGCTGCAAGGCATTTTAATATTTCTGTTATGCTGCAAGGCATTTTTAATCTCTTAAGTATATACAGTACCCAGTTGTGATGTGGACCAGCGTGCGGAGCTCACCAGGTGGTATGAACATGGAATGCGGAGGACATCGGGGCAAAGGGAGAAGAATTCTGACTGAAGACATCAGTGCTAGGGCTCATTTTTTATTTTTTTTTATTTTATTTAGAGATACAGCACTGAAACAGGCTCTTCGGCCCGAGTCTGAGGCGACCATCAACCACCCATTTTTATACTAATCCTACATTAATCCCATATTCCCTATCACATCCCCACCATTCTCCTACCACCTACCTACACTAGGGGAAATTTACAGTGGCCAATTTACCTATCAACCTGCAAGTCTTTGGCTGTGGGAGGAAACTGGAGCACCTGGCGAAAACCCAAGCAGTCACAGGGAGAACTTGCAAACTCCACACAGGCAGTATCCAGAACTGAAGCCGGATCGCTGGAGCTGTGAGGCTGCAGTGCTAACCACTGCGCCACTGTGCCGCCCATATTGAACTTTTTAAAAATAAAGTTTTAACTGAACACACACACACTGATGTCAGGACATGCCATTAAGGTGGAGGCCCAGACACTCTGTCCACAACTTAACATGTTTCTGTCTGCCTTATAAAGATGCAGATATTACATCCATTGCTGGTATGCAACTGGAGACCCCCCCCACCGCTGAGAGCAGGAAATGATCACATGCATATGGTCTTGCCATAGAAATGTTACAGCACAGAAAGAGGCCATTCAGCCCATTGTCTGCACCAGCTGAAAAAGCTAGCTGCCCATTCTAATTCCACCTTCCAGCACCTGGCCCGTAGCCTTGCAGGTTAAAGCACTTCAGGTGCAGGTCCAGGTACCTTTTAAATGAGTTGAGGGTTTCTGCCTCCACCACTAACCCGAAGTGAGTTCCAGACATCCACCACCCTCTGGATGAAAAAGATTTTCCTCATGTCCCCTCTAATCCTACCAATCACCTTAAATTGGTGCCCCCTGGCAAATGACCTCTCCACTAAGGAAACAGATCCTTCCTGTCTACTCTATTTAGGCCCCTCATAATTTGTACACCTCAATTAAGTCATCCCTTAGCCTCCTCTGTTCTAAGGAGAACAACCCGAGCCTATCCAATTTTTCCTCATAGCTGCAATTTTCAAGCTCTGGCAACATTCTTGTAAATCTCCTCTGTACTCTCTCCAGAGCAATTTAGTCCTTCCTGTAATGTGGTGAACAGAACTGTATGCAATACTCCAGCTGTGGCCTAACCAGTGTTTTATACAGTTCCAGCATTACATCCTTGCTTTTGTATTCTATACCTCGGCCAATAAAGGAAAGCATTCCATATGCCTTCTTCACCACTATCTACCCATCTTGCCACCTTCAGGGACTTGTGGACATGCACTCCAAGGTCTCTCACTTCCTCTACCCCTCTCAATATCCTCCCTTTTATTGTGTATTCCCTTGCTTTGTTTGCCCTTCCCAAATGCATTACCTCACACTTTGGATTGAATTCCATTTGCCATTTTTCCACCCATCAATCAAACCATTGATATCAGTCTGGAGTCTACAGCTATCCTCTTCACTATCAACTACATAGACAATTTTTGAGTCATCTGCAAATTTCCCAATTATGCCTTCCACATTTAATTTCAAATCATTAACAAATACCACAAACAGCAAGGGAGCCAACACAGAGCCCTGTGAAACGCCACTGGAAACCGCTTTCCATTCGCAAAAACATCCGTGGACCTTTTGTTTCCTGTCACTGAGCCAATTTTAGATCCAACTAGCCACATTCCCCTGTATTCCACAGACTTCTACTTTTCTGACCAGTCTGCCATTTGAGACCTTACTAAAATCCATGTAGACAACATCTATAGACAACTTGCATAGCCATGGTGGGATTGATGAGGCACTGAAACCCAATTGGATGATCTGATTCAAAGTATTATCTTCTATATCAAGATACTGGGTCAGAAAGGTGTATAAAGCAACAGCCCACATGGACATTCTTGCTGCAGCCAGGAAAACCAGACTTGGTCAATCTCAGGAAGTCATACAACAGAATTTGTTCAGTAGACCCAACACCCGGGTCTAACTAAGCAACTGGTGTTGTGCGTATATACTGATGCTTAGAGGGTTAATAAAGGTTTATCACATATGTTGGAAATTGTATCCGATTGTAGGGGCCGAACCTTAGAGGGAAGTGATACCACCCACCCACCCCCCCCCACCCCCAACCCCGGTTTTAAAGCCTTACAGAATAATGGCAGCCGTTTTAAGAAAAGGGAGTGATACCCCAGGAAAATGACGGGTCAACTTATGAAGGTTAGGAAGTTTCAAAACAAACGTTTAATACATGCTCTGTTGGTATCGAGGTGACTGACTTCGCTTCTCTTTCAAACTTCGCCGCGAGCAGTATAATCGCTTTTATTTGCTTCTTGTATGGATTTTAATTCACCATGGTTATCAGATAAAAGAATGTTCAAAAACAATAAGCATGGATTAAAATTTTGCATAATTTGAACGCAGTAAGTATACCACTGTCATAGAAAGATTAAATAAGGTAGTTTAAAAAAAAACTGATGGTAAACTTACCATTTTTATCGCTACCTCCAGCCCAGTGCTCACAGATTTTGCTCTGTAAACGCATGCAAATGAACCCTTCCCCAAGAGGGTTAAAACCTTGAAGTCCTGTAAAATAAACATTTGAGAAGATAACATAGCTTCGTCGATTTTAGAAATATTGAACACTTTTGCCCTCAGCGATTACAAAACAACGATGCATTTGTAACGATTAAACTACGTGCAAAGAGCGAGTTTGAACGGCTCCTATTTTTCAAGTGCTCCATCCTGCTCACCTCGATAGCATTCTCGCCATCTGAAACTGACATTCTCACATTGCCGGAGACCCCACTCTTGCATTTCAAGATGATGTAATTCAACACTCGATCAAGCATTTTAGATCTACCAGCAGGAGCGCAGCCACTATCCGTTTAACTGCATTACCAGCCAGCTAACTATTAAGTGTGTTCAAAGACAAATGACTGAGTCATTAAAACGCAAGCCCGGCTTTATTCCCGCGTTAGAATTAAAATCAACGGCTTCTTATCGCCAGGCAACAGCCTTAAGTACGAGTTACGAGCTCTCCAAGATCTCACCAAACGAAACATCAACTGTCGTTATAGAATCTTTAATATGAAATATAAACTGCCGCCTTAACCAAAGGCCAAAATACAATTGTCATGTGCAATGCTTGGAATTAGAATTTGACTTGCCTTCAATTTCTCGTAAACCAACAAATATAACTGCGGAATTAAAAACGTTTATTATAGTAAGCTTTTATTGTAATCACTTTGTTTCTAATTAGCTGTCTGGTATTAAACTCCACAGTGTAAATGTAATTATATATATTATATGTACATACACACACATTTCAACATTAGCATTTTCTATATAAAATAATTTCCTTCATGTTAAAATTAACTTTTTTGAAAAAATCCTCACTTTTCCTGAAGTTATATTACATATGTTGTCTGCTCAGTGTAAACAAAATTTGCTGATACCAGTCGTAAATTTATCTTTGACTAGTTTGAATCTATGCCCACTCATCCTCCTCTGGCAATTTAATAAAGTAACATCCTAGATTTACCTTTTCTATTCTCTTAACTGAAACACCTTTATAAAAAAAATCACCTCTCATAACACCACCTTTCCAAGCTGAAAATCCCCAAAAATTTTTCACACGATTTTTGTCACTAGGGATCAGCCTTGTGATGAGTTTAAACCCCTCCAATCAGGTTTCCGCCCTGTTACAGCACCAAAACAGCTTTTATGCACATCACAAATGACATTCTATGTGACTGTGACAAAGGTAAACTTTCTTTCCTCATCCTTCTCGACCTGTCTGTAGTCTTTGACATGTTGACCACACCATCCTCCTCCAATGCCTCTCCACTGTCATCCAACTAGTGGGACTGCTCTCACCTGGTTCTATTCTCATCTATCTAATCGGAGCCAGAGAATCACTTGCAATGGCATTTCTTCCTGCTCCCACACCATTACCTCTGCGTCCTCCGAGGATCTATCCTTCTCCTATTTCTCAGCCATATGCTGCTACTCGGCGACATTAGTCTAAAGCACAATGCTAGTTTTCACACGCACGCCAATAACACCCAGCTCTGCCTTACCACCACCTCTCTTGACTCCTGTACTGTTTCTAAATTAGCTGACTGCTTATCTGACATCCAGTACTGGATGAGCAGAAATTTCTTTGAATTAAATGTTAAGACTGTTTTCAGTCTTTTCTCTCCGCTCCAAACTGTTTCCTAGCTACCGACTCCATCCCTCTCCCTGGCAGCAGTTTGAGATAAAACCTGCCTGTTCGTAATCTTGGTGTCACATTTGACCCCTGAATTGAACTTCTGACCACATATTCGTGCGATCACTACGTTTGCGCATTTCCACCTTTAACATCGCCCAAGTCCATCCATCTCAGCACACCTGCTGCTGAAACCTCATTCATGCCTTTGTTACCTTGAGACTTCATGATTCCAACGCACTCCTGGCTGGACTCGCACTTTCTACCCTCTGTAAATTTTAGGTCATCTAAAACTCTGCTGTCCGAGTCTTAATTCGCACTAAGTCCCGTTCCCCTGTCACTCCCATGCTCTCTAACCTATATTGGCTCCTGCTCAAGCAACGTCCTTATTTTAAAATTTTCATCTTTGTTTTCAAATCCCTCCATGGCCTCACCCCTCACCATCTCTCATCTCCTCCAGCCCCATAACCCTCAGAGATATCTGCCACAGAAACCCTCAACCATGCCTTTGTTACCTCTAGAGTTGACTATTCCAGTGCTCTCCTGGCCAGCCTCTGATGTTACAGCCAAAATAAACTTATTCTCGTCTAAATCTCTGCTGCTTGTATCTTAGCTTGCACCAAGGCTCAATCAACCAACACCCCTGTGCTCACTGACCTGCACTGGCTCCTGGTTAAACAATGCCTCGATTTTAAAATTTGCATTTTTGTTTTCAAATACATTCATTCCCTGGCACCTCCTGTTGTATGATTACCTTTAAACTAAGTACCAGAATGCAGTCATGTGACTACCAGCCAGTGTCACTGCAACTGTAACACCCAGAGTAAGGTTCTGTAAATAGTTAGCTCTGTACTGTATGTAATAGTTAGCTGTAATAAACCTGTTTGAGATCTTCAACCAACTGGACTCCACACATCTCATTTATGTTGCATCAAACAACATAAAGAACACATTACATCTCCCTATGTCAGGAATCTCCTCGAGCCATACAAATTTCTGAGATATCTGTGCTCCTCCAATTCCAGCCTCGTGAACGTCCCCGATTTTAATCACTCCTCCATTAGTGGCCATGCCTTCAGCTACCTAGGCCCTAAACTCGAATTCCCTCTCTAAACCTTTGCCTCTCTACCTCACTTTCCTTCTTTTAAATGCTCCTTAAAGCCTACCTCTATGACCAAGCTTTTGGTCATCTGACTTAATATCCCCTTATGTGGCATGGTGTCATATTTTGTTTTATACGCTCCTATGAAGCGCCTTGGGATACTTATTATGTTAAAGGCACTATACAAATAGAAGTTGTTGTGATTCTTAGTTGCAGTCCCTCGATGGTTTAAATGTCTTCATTGTGTCTCAGGGATCAGATCAAGATATGTCCTGACCAGAGCATTATAGATTTTGTTCGTTACTTCTTCAGAATTGTGTTCCACTCTTATGTAGTTCAAGATGTTAATTGAATCATAATTCATTGATGCTCTGTATTGATTGGACACATTGTACATTGAATCTACCAGTACTCCTTGGTATCCTTCAGCTCCATCTTAAGCTAATTCAATGCCAATCATTCTCAAGTAGTACATGCACTACTTACCTTTTCTTTTTGTGTCCATACATTAGATTTGTCTACATTAAATTTAACCTGCCATTACTCTGTCCACTTATTTTATACAACTCACTAATTCCAAGCTACTACTTCCCATTATACTGACCATCCTTGTTTAAATTGCACTGAGTCCTCAAAGCCAAGTCATTTATGTAACTTAGATATAGTAGCAGCCCCAAATCCAAAGGATCCAGACTCCGTGTTGCCCTCACCTCAAAAAGCTCCTCTGATGAATATTTATTTTCAACCCACCAGTCAATTTCTCATCAATTCCCAGTTTAAAGAGCTTTTCATGTGGAACTTTTATGATTTTTCTTTTGGGTGAATCAGCCTTCCTCATCCCTAACTATCCTGTGAAAATTAACAAATCTTTCAACATAAAGACAGATTGCTCTGTGAATGAAATGTATATTCATATAGCAGATACCAGTAATATTAGATTATGTATGACTTGTGCTATAGAACCGAACCTCAACATGCATTCAAACCACTCTATGGAGTCTGACCTCTTATCTCAGACATAGGAGGTAACAGATGTGACAGTCTCACCATTACATTGATTAGTCCAGTGATATGGAAGGAAACAAATCTCAGCTGAGCGAAGGATAAGCTAGACCAATTACCTTGAATTGGAAAACATTAGCACAAAATATTTTCCACAGCCTGAAGCTACCAGCATTGTACATTTTGCTGAGACACATTTCAATACATATCTTTCTTTGGATGAAGTTTGAGCAGCAATTGCTGGTATTTTAAGATCAGATCTGCATTTTGCTTACAACTTGAATTAATAAAACACCTTTAACATAGGATAATTGAAATATAGTGAGACAGTCAATCATAAACAGGATAATTTGCATACAGTGGCAATATCACTTAGAATGAGCAAGCTGTTAAGTGAGCCATCTTTTTTAGTCCCCAAATCCCTAACAATTCATTATTGGATTTTTTTTTTTTTTGCATGCACTAAAACAGAAGTACAAATGAGGTGGTGGCCAGAAAAAGCTAAGGATTTATTTTTCGTAGAGAATATCTTGAGGGGTAGGGCAGGGTAATTCTTCAAACGCAAGAGATTTTGAGAGGGCTGAGTTTCTACTAACCAGGGCATTCAATTAAAACTGGTAAGGATACAATTCTGTGACTGCTTTACGCCAGGTAGCTATTCAACTTCTGGGAAATATGGCACAACAGTTGAGATCTACTGGGCATCCTGGGCCATATGGGAACTAGAGGGCACTTATTGTGTCTGAACAACCACATGCACAGGAAGTGCCTCCCTGAAATCAGGGTTTATGAACTTAAGGAGTGGCTGCTGTCACTACAGTGCATATAGGAAGTTGGAAGCTTTATGGATCACACGTTTCAAAAGAGAGTTCAGGAGGAGAGCGAGTTGGTGGTCAATCAACATCTGGTTTTCTGTGCTGAATACTGGGCGACAACAACTTAGGAGAGTGCCATTGATAGTAAATCCAAGGCACCATGGGCAAATGACTGCACAGGGGCACAGAAGTGTAACAATGCAGTAGTCATTAGAGGTTTGATAATCAGGGAGATAAACAGGCTTTTCTGCAACCACAATTGAGAGTCTCGCATCCCCGGTGCCTGGGTAGAGGATGTCAAGGAATGAGTGAAGAACATTCTACATCAGGAAGTGGTTCAGCCAGAATTCGTGGTCCAAGATGGACACGTTGCTGGAATCAATGTCTTCATAGGAAGATTACCTGTGGGGAGGGGTTAAACTAGTTTGTTACGCATAAAGGGAGCCAGGATGAAGTAGCAGAGAGAAACAAGGTGCAGAGATTATTAGGATTGGGAGAGGTAAACAGCATGAGAATAAATAGTCCAGAAAGAGGAGCGATCAGATAGGGGAAAAATGCAAATCAGACAAAGGAAGGTTTGGAGTGCATGTGGGTAAATGCAAGGTGCGAGACAAATCGGTTGGTAAGCAGCAGTTGCCACGCAGGGTTATGATATATAGTGAAATTTGTATAAAACAGACACCTACAAAAAAAGGGGCAGCTGACGTCAATTACTTAGGTGTCTGTAACTTACAGGTTTCACTGTAGCGCCCATAACAGAGACATGGCTCAAACAAAGACAGGAATGCAACCTTAACATTCTTGGCTACAATTTATTTAGGAGGGAAAGCTAAAATAAAAGGATGGAATGGGGGGTGGGGGAAGCGGAAAGAGAGAGAGGCAGGAGTGAGTGGCAGTATTAACAGATATCAGAGATATTATTGGTTAGAACTAAAAAGCTGAACAGGTACCATTACACCACTGGTTGTATACTATAGACCAGCAAATAGCAGAAGGGAGATGGAGAACAAAATCTGCAAGAAAGTTAAAGAATATTAATAATGGGGAACTTCAATTATCCTAAAATAGAATGGAGGGAAAGAACATTTTAAAGGGTAAGGATGGGAAAGAATTCCTGAAATGCATACACAAGAACTTTCTTAATTAGTATGTTACCAGCCAACGAGGAACAAAGCAGTGCTGGACATGGCTCTGAGGAATGAAAGGCATCTGGGAAGGCGATCATAATATTACATTTAGAGTAATTATGGAAAAGGACAAGAAACAAAGGTGAAGATACTCAACTGGAAGAGGGGGAAATTTCAGTGAGTTGAAAAGGGGTGTATTGGAATCAAAAATTAGCAGTTACATCAGTAACTGAAAAATGGGATGCTTTCAGGGAGGAGTGTGTTTGGGGACGGACTAAAGACATTTGAATGAAGGGGAATGGAAGAGCATCCAAAGCTACAGTTTCCTTGATGACTAAAAAAAAAAAAGATTAAAATTAAACAGAAAAAGAAGGCTTAGGATAAATGTCAAGCTCAGGGTAGAGTCATACAGTAGAAAATCAAGCACAATGCATTAAGAGTAGAGGAGAGATGAAAAAGGAAATGAGGGGTGAAGAAATTATAGAATAGATTAACACGTAGAATAAAAGGATAGATATAAAGAAAGGTTGGGGCTTATTGGAGACTAAAAAGGAAACTTATTATAGTAGCAGAGGGCACGGCTGAAGTACCGAACGGAGTACAATGCATGCATCCACACTCTTGCCTGTAGGAGTCCCTATTCAAAAGTGCTGGAGACAACTTATAGCATGCCAAATGTGATCAACAAATTAACAAAGATCAGAAATCAAACCTGAGGCTTGAGAGTCTGTGACTTACTACATGAGCCAGTGTGTTTGCCTGCTTGGCCATCTTGTGGACTGGCACAGAGAGCCAATCTCTTTGCAACCACTTTACTTTAGCAGCCATGGGGTCAGATGTTAGACTGCTCTGTTCCTTGCCTGCAGGCACATGCTTTGGGTTTATTTTCCCTTTGTTTTTGCCCGTCACTTCTTAGGCCCAATCCCTCTTCAACTTTGTCAAGGGTTACAAATGAGTTGAGTTCATTCTGAGCCTTCATAAAGCCTTTTGAAATTTTTGTTTCCCTATTTAACACTCCCGATTAACTGCCTCCTTTTATTGCTCTGACCATTTGTCCAATCTGCAAATGAACTTCAGAATGGAGGCAAACAGCACACTTCCACATGCGTTTGTCTAAAACCAAATAATAGCCATTTCAGTGAGTTATTGCTCAGTAAAACCTTCTATGAACTTCCAATTTTTATCCAACCTTTTACTTTACTTTGAGATTTTGCATCTTACCACATCAACAATCACTATTGCAAAGTATTTCCCTAATAGTTTAAGAGAGGGGGACAAATGCTTGATAACATGATTAGTGAACATAATATAATAAGGTTTACGACCTTCTCAATCTTAAACATGACAAAGACCAAAGTAATAAATTGAAAAGATTTTTCAAAGATGAGAATGAAACAAGGGAAAATATTTACTGACCAACACAGAAATAGAACACATTTAAAACAGTGATCAGTAGAATCCAGGAAAAATGTATTCCACTAAAAAGCAAGAACTAGCCAGTAATGACACATCACAAATTTACATCAATAAAAAACTAAGGGCATAATGCAAAAGAAAGACAGCATACACTGACTATGTGGGCAAAAATGAGAGGCTGACAAAAGGGAATATGAAAAGATTAGTGAAGAAGTCAAAAAAAGGTAAAGAGAAACTGGAAAATTATCAAGAAATTTAAAAGAAATAGTAATCTACAGACACAACTAACAAAAAAATCAAGATCAGGATACTAAGGGGCACAAGCACACACAATAAACTCAAATAATGACAGCGAAATGGCAGAAAAATCAATTACTTTGAGTGTTTACCAAGAAGACTTAATAGGGGGGATATGACATTAGAACAAGAGATCAAAAAATATATCAAGATACTTAAGGTAGAAAGCAGGGAGATGATTGATAAACTAATCAAACTTAGAAAGAATAAAACCTGATCCAGATGGATTACATCGGCACATATTAAAAATAGCAGAGGCACTATTACATGTACATAAAAATTCATTAGAAAAGGGAATGGTGCTACAGGACTGGCAGACAGTTAATGGGATTCCTATATTTAAAAGGGAGAAAATGTTCAGGGAACTATAGACCAATTAGCTTAGCATCGCTGGTAGGAGTGGAATCCTTACTCAGATCCAATCGGAAAAAAATCTGGAAACTAAAAATATAATTAAGAATAGCAGCACAGATTTCAAAAGGGAAGGTCATGTTTGACCAACCTTATTGAATTCTTTGAAGTAGCAAGGAGTAAACAAGGATAATGCCGTAGACATAATATATTTGGATTTTTAAAAGGCCTTCAATAAGGTACTGCATAGTGGACTCATGATTAAGGTCAGCACATATGGAGTCAGGTGACAAGCAGAACAGATAGCAGTTGGCTACTAAACAGAAAACAATAGGTGTCAAAGGTAGTTACTCAGAATGGCAAAATATGAGAAAGAGCATTCCATAAGAATTGGAGTTTGGACTGCTGTTGCTCACAATTTACATAAACAATTCGGACTCAGGAATTGGATGCACAATTTTAAAATCTGTGGACCACACCAAATTGAGGAGGACGGAGAGAAAATACGGGAAGACATTAATAAATTTGCAGAATGGGCATGTAATTGGCAAATGAACTTCAATATAGTAAAGTGTAAGATGGAACATTTGGGTAGAAAGAATAAGGAGGACACATAATCCTTGGAAAATAAGGGTTTAAACGGGGTAGAGGAGAAGAGGTATCTGGGCATACAGATACACAAGTCACTAAAAGTAGCCACAGGTTAATAAGGCCATAAAAAAAAGCAAACAAAGCAATGGGGTTCATTAACAAAACGATAGAATTGTAAAGCAGAGAAGTTAAGTTAGTTATATATAACCTAGGTTAGACAACACTTGGGGTACTGTGAACAGCTACGGATTTCTATATTGTACAAAGGATATAGAGGCACTGGAGAAGCTGCAAAAAAGATTTATTAGAATGATACCAGAACTGAGAGGTTATATTTAGCAGCAAAGATTGTTCAGCTTGGGGCTCTTCTCAAGCAGAGAGAAGACAGAGGTGTAAAAATAGAGGCTTCGAGGATAATTAGAGGGATTAGGCATTGCAAGACTTAAAATGACCTTAAGCTTTTTTGCGTCATTGTGGTCAGGACCGTGAGGATCCACCTAAACATTTTGTTCTGCTCAGTATGATGGGCAGGATGTGACGAGTGGAGTCCTGCAGGAGTCTGTGCTGGGGCCTCAACGTTTTACAATTTATATCAATGACTTAGATGAGGGGAGTGATGGCATGGTAGCAAAATTTGCAGATGAGACAAAGATAGGTAGGAAAGTATGTTGCGAAGAGGGCACAAGAAGGTTGCAGAGCGATATAGATAGGTTGAGTGAGTGGGCAAAAATCTGGCAGATGGAGTATAATGTGGGAAACTGTGAAGGCATTCACTTTGGCAGGAACAATAAAAAAGCAGAGTATTACTTAGACGGAGAACGACTACAGAATTCTGAGGTGCAGAGGGATCTAGGTGTTCTAGTGCATAAGTCACAAAATATTAGTATGCAGGTACAGCAAGTAATAATGAAGGCTAATGGAATACTATCCTTGATCACAAGAGGAATATTGTGCGCAGTTTTGGTCTCCTTATTGAAGGAAGGATGTAAATGTGTTGGAGGCAGTTCAGAGGAGGTTTACTAGATTGATACCTGGAATGACAGGGTTATCTTATGAGGAAAGGTTGGACAGAATGGGCTTGTTTTCACTGGAGGTTAGAAGAGTGAGGGAGACTTGATTGAAGTATATAAGATCCTGAACATTCTTGACGAGGTGGATGTGGAAAGGACATTTCCTCTTGTGGGCGAGTCCAGAACAAGGGGGCACTATTTTAAAATCAGGGGTCCCTTTTAGGACAGAGATGAGGAGAAATCTTTTCTCAGAGGGTTGTGTGACTTTGACATTGCCTCAGAAGGTGGTAGAGGTGGGGTCATGGAATATTTTTAAGGCAGAGGTAGATAGATTGTTGTTAGGCAAGGGAATCAAATGTTATCGCGGGTAGATGGGAGTGTGGAATTCGAGACACAAACAGATCAGCCATGATCTTATTGAATAACAGAGCAGGCTCGAGGCACTGAATGGCCTACATCTGCTCCTAATTCGTATGCTCAAAGAGTTGCTAAACCAATTGTTTCCCTATCAAGGGCTCAAACCTACACTAGCCAGTTGTCTAATGAAATAAGGTGGTGGAATGGCTAGCTCTAACACTTGTTATTGCAAACTCAGTAATACTGGAGTCATGAAGGTCTCTTGTACTTTGGGGTTCTGTTGATTAATCAACAAGTGATCAGGCTCATTCATTGATACTGGAGAGATAATCCTGTCTTTGAAGATTGGAATTTCTCCCATTCAGCTCCAGGACTTTGCCAAGAGGTAGGCCTTCAGGCTGGTAGGCTATGGTTCTTTATCAGTATACAATAGTGAATTTGTTTTGGTATTACACCAGCAAGCAAGCAGCACCAGTTCAAGTCGCACAACTAAATTCAATAAATGTGGTGAGCGTATTCTGGGATGACGCTCGAGGAGAGAAAAAAAAAACTAGAAATTACTAGATTGTCATAAAAACCAGACAGATTCAGTACTGCCTTATTAAGAATTTGTACCAATGGCCTACATCTCAAGTCAGTCCACACTACCTGGCTTTCTTCTGAAATGACATAACAAGGCATTCAGATATTTAAAAAAAAAAATCAACATTACGATCTCAAGGCAACTAGGGATGGATAAATGTTGTCAATCTTTACACAAACTCTCTGGAATTAACTGAGAGACTGGTTATTCCTGACTGGTTACATTGAGCAACTTGTGTGAATTTCTTGCTAACTTGGTTTGAATACTTGGCTTCCGGGAGCATCAGACACCCTTTGTGTTACAAAACAAACCACGTTGGAGCCTTGTCAGAGGCAGAACCATTGGTAGCTGGTCACCCAAAATACGCTCATTAAAACAAACTCACAACACCACAGGCCCAGCCGCCAACAACTGGTGAAGGGACGGAGCCCAGCGCATCTGGACTGATTCTGCGTATGGTACTACAACTCTCATTAGCAACCATAGTCTACGTAAACATTGTCTCTACCTTTATCTTCTCGCCAATGCAGACGGTCGCCATGCCGTTTGGTGACCGTCTCCGCCGTGCCCCCGCAGGGCGCTAGCTCACTGCTGCACCGCGCACTGCCTCACAAACACCGTCTCCCAAAAGCCGCCGCACAATCTCTCCATTTTTTGAAAAATCCGCCGTTTACACCCAAAACGAGGCTCTGATGACGTCATTGATACCCGCGCCTCCGGGCGGAGAATGAAAATACAGCAAGCAAACATTTAATAATTTCTAATTTCTAAAATAAGAAATGACGGTAATACTTATTATGATATATTAAAAATCATGCTTTAACGCAAACATTTCAAAAGTATTTGTGACTATTATATCACGTGACTTCCATGCCAGGTACAGCGCATGTGTAGCATGATTTGTTGTTGTGGTTTGTGTGGTGTTTATGGAGCTTAATGTTGAGATGTGAAATGTAGTTTTGTCCCGCTGTCAGTCTGAGGATTGATTGTAGGAGGGGAATACGACAGCTGTAATTTTAAGATATGTAAAGCTTAGTAAAGCAGACGTGTTTGTATTGGAGGTAAAAATGTTGGTTTGCTTTTTATTGATAAAAAATACTTAGTGCAAAAGTAGTGTTGCCTGAAGCAGTGGATTTGAAGTGTTGCTGGACCTGGTTTCCACGTTTTCGTGGGCTAATTCTTCCCTCATTAATTGTGTTCTTGGAATAGTTATTTATATGGAAAAAGTGTGTGACGTTTTTATTATGATACGTGAATGACGAGAAACGTAGTTTTATTCCCACATTATATCCGCATGTTAGTGATTTTTATATGTTTTCAGTGTAAACCGCATAGTATGAGGACTGCAGCTAAACATGGCTTTTATTTTTTTAATGATTATTGAGTGAAGGAAATTAATTTTGGGGAAATGCTGCAAATATGATGTAGAGACGAGTAAAACTGAAATCAGTGGGGAACCAGGAGTTAGTGGGGTGTGGAAGTTCTTGGTAGTTGGAGTCCTGAGTACAAAAGAAGAGCTTGTGGCTAGGACCATAGAAAAATTACACCACAGAAGGAGGCTATTCAGCCCATTGTGTGTGCGCTGGCTGAAAAACTAGCTGCTCAATCTAATCCCACCTTCCAGCACCTGGTCCATAGCCTTGCAGGTTATAGCACTTCAGGTGCATGTCCAGGTACCTTTTAAATGAATTGAGGATTTCTGCCTCCACCACTGTTCCTGGCAGTGAATTCCAGACACCCGCCACTCTCTGGGCGAAGAAGTTTTTCCTCATGTCCCCTCTAATCTTTCTGCCAATCACCTTAAATATGTGCCCCCTGGTAATTGATCTCTCTGCTAGGTAAAAAGGTCTTTCCTGCCTACTCTATGTAGGCCCCTCATAATTTTGTACACCTCAATTAAATCACCCCTCTGCCTCCTCTGTTCTAAGGAGAACAGCCCTAGCTGATCCAATCTTTCCTCAGAGCTACAACTTTCAAGCTTTGGTAACATTCTTGTAAATCTCCTCTGTACTCTCTCCAGAGCAATTTAGTCCTTCCTGTAATGTGACCAGAACTGTAAGCAACTGTAAGCTGTGGCCTAACCAGCATTTTAAACAATTTCAGCATTATATCCCTGCTTTTGTATTCTATACCTTGGTCAGTAAAGGAAAGCATTTCATATGCTGCCTTCACGCCTCTGTACCTGTCCTACCGCCTTCAGGGACCTGTGGACATGCACTCCAAGGTCTCTCACTTCTGCCCCTCTCAATATCCTCCCGTTTATTGTGTATTCCCTCTCTTTGGTTGTCTCCCCCCCCCCCCCCCCCCCAAATGCATTACCTCACACTTCTCTGGATTGAATTCCATTTGCCACTTTACCGCCCACTCAACCAAACCATTGATATCATTCTGGAGTCTACAGCTATCCTCTTTACTCAACTACACGGTCAATTTTTGTCATCAGCAAATTTCCCAATCAGGCCTCCCACATTTAAGTCCAAATTATTAATATATACCGCAAACAGCAAGGGACCCAACATTGAGCCCTGTGGAATGCCACTGGAAGCTGCTTTCCATTCGCAAACACATCTGTCGACTCCTACCCTTTGTTTCCTGTCACTGAGCCAATTTTGGATCCAACCTGCCACATTTCCCTGTTTCCCATGGGCTTTCATTTTACTGATCAGACTGCCATGTGGAACCTTGTCAAATGCCCTACTAAAAACCATGTAGACCACATCCACTGCCCGACCCTCATCAATCCTTCTTGATATTTCCTTAAAAAACTCAATCAAGGTCGTAAGACGTAACCTTCCCTTAGCAAATCCATGCAGTTTATCCTGAACCTCAGAATTGATTCTAATAATTTACCCACCACTGAGGTCAGACTGACCTGCCTATAATTATTTGGCCTATCCCTTGGACCCTTTTTAAACAATAGTATAATGTTGGCAGACCACCAATCCCCTGGCACCTCGCCCGTATCCAGTGAGGATTTGAAGATGTTCCTCAGCGTATCCGCTATTTCCTCCCTGGATTCCTTTAACAACTTGGGATAATCCATCCGGTCCTGGAGATTTATCCACTTTCAAGGATGTCAGACCCTCTAGTACTTCCTCTCTCATTATGCTTATCTAATATTTCACACACCTCTTTTACTACAATATCTGCATAATCACTCTCCTTTGTGAAGACAGAGACAAAAAACTCAATAAGAACCCTGCAACTACGCATAAGTTCCCTTGTACCTCTCTGATAGGCCTTCTCCTTTTCTTAGTTATCCTCTTGCTCTTAATGTACCGATAAAACATCTTTGGGTTTTCCTTGATTTTACCTGCCAACAATTTTTCAAGTCCTCTCTTTGCTTTTCTAATTTCATTTTTTACTTCACCCCTGCACTTTTTATACTCCTCCAAGCTTTCTAAAGTATTAAGATTTTTGTGATTGTCATAAGCTTTCTTTTTCTGCTTTAATTTACCCTGTAAGCTTCCAGATAACCGAGGGGCTGTAGATTTGGCAGTACCAACTTTATCTTAGTAGGGACATGCCTACACTGTGCCTGTAGAATATGCTTTTGAATGCCTCCCACTGGTTTGCCACTGATTTTCCTTCAAGTAGCTGTATCCAGTCCACTTTTGCCAGAGCACCTCTGTTTCCTACAATTTGCCTTCTCCCAGTTTAGAACTTTTACTCCTGTTTTATCTTTGTCCTTTTCCATGATTATGCTAAAGCTAACTGTATTCTGGTCACTTTCCCAAAATGGTCACCCACTATTACTTCATCCACTTGCTCAGCTTCATTACCGAAGACTGAATCTAGAATTGCGCCCCCTCTTCTTGTGCTGGCTAAAAATGTTCTCTTAAATGCCGTTCAAGAATTTTGTGCCCTCTGTGCCCTTCACACTGTTTGTATCCCAGTTGATATTCGGGTAGTTGAAATCCCCAACTATTATTGCCCTATAGTTTTTGCAGAGGCGCAAGGGGAGAGCCAACTGTGCAACAGCCCCAACAAACAAATTTCTCTGCAGCACCTGTGGAAGAGCCTGTCACTCCAGAATTGGCCTTTATAGCCACTCCAGGCGCTGCTTCACAAACCACTGACCACCTCCAGGCGCGTATCCATTGTCTCTCGAGATAAGGAGGCCCAAAAAGAAAAAAAAAAAGAAAAGAGTTTTTGCAGTCAGAAATCTGCCTACATATTTGTTGTTCTATCTCCCTCTCACTATTTGGGGGTCTATAGTACACTCCAAGTAGTGTGACTGCCCCTTTTTTATTTCTGGGCTCAGCCCATATGGTCTCATTTGATGATTCATTTAGCATATCATCCTCCTCACAGTTGTTGTTGATTCCTTAACTAATAATGCTACACCCCCTCCTTTTTTATCTCCCTCTCTATCCCGCATGAAAATTCTGTTGTTTTGGATGTTGAGCTGCCGTTCTTGCCCTTTAAGCCAAGTTTCCATGATAGCAATGATAGCGTGTCGCCATATGTCTTTCCATGCCCTCAGCTAATCGGCTTTATTTGCTATACTCTTTGCATTTAAATAAATACCCTTTAACACTGCCAAATTCCTGTGCTGCACACATTTTAACCTTTGCTTCTTCTGACTTTCAGAGTCACTCGCCAATTTTCTGCCTCCTGTTCCCTGCTCTGAAATTGTCCTATCTGAGACTGCCCTCAGGTTCCCATTCCCTGTGAAACTAGTTTAATCCATCCCGAACAGCTTTAGCAAACCTTCCTGCAAGGATATTTGTCCCAGTCCTGTTGAGGTGTAGACTGTCCGGCTTGTACAGGTCTCACCTTCCTCAGAACCGGTCCCCATGCCCCAGAAATCTGAAGCCCTTCCTCCTGCACCATCTCTCCAGCCATGCATTCATCTGGTGTATTTTCCTATTTCTCTACTCACTAGCACGTGGCCTTGAGAGTAATCCGGAGATTACTAGCATTGAGATCCTGCTTGCTAATCTCTTTCCTAACTCCCTAAACTCAGCCTGCAGGACCTCATCCCTCTTTCTTCCTATATCGTTGGTACTGATGTGGACTACGACCTCTGGCTGTGCAACCTCGCCCTCCAGAATGTTCTTTAGCTGCTTGGTGATATCCATGACCCGTGCACCAGGGAGGTAACATACCATCCTGGAATCATGTCCGTGACCACACAAGTGCCTATCTGTTCCCCTAACTATAGAATCCCCTACCACTATTGCTCTCTTGTCTTTTTTTTTTTAGAGATACAGCACTGAAACAGACCCTTCGGCCCACCGAGTCTGTGCCGACCATCAACCACCCATTTATACTAATCCTACACTAATCTCATATTCCTACCACATCCCCACCTGTCCCTATATTTCCCTACCACCTACCTATACAAGGGGCAATTTATAATGGCCAATTTACCTACCAACCTGCAAGTCTTTTGGCTTGTGGGAGAAAACCCACGCAGACACAGGGAGAACTTGCAAACTCCACACAGGCAGTACCCAGAATTGAACCCGGGTAGCTGGAGCTGTGAGGTTGCAGTGCTAACCACTGCGCCACTGTGCCTTTCTCCTCCCTCCTGGCACAGCTGAGCCACCCATGGTGCTGTGGTCATGATTCTTGCTGCACTCTCCAGAGGAACCCTCTCTCCCATCGGTACTCAGAACTGAATACCGCCTAGAAATTAGGATGCTCTCCACGGACTCCTGCACTACCTGCTTTGACTTTCTTGTCTGTCTGGCAGCCACCCACTCCCTCTCTGCCTATGCGCTCTTAAGCTCCTGGGTGACTACCTCCTGAAACGTGCAATCCACGTATTTCTCTGCCTTGCAGATGCGTCACAGTGACTCCTGCCGCCGCTGGAGTTCCAATACCCGGAGCTCAAGCTTCTGCAGCCAGTGACACTTCTTGCAGATGTGTTTGTCAAGGATACATGGTGCGTCCACGACTGCACACGTACCACAGGAGGCACATTCCACTTGGCTGAGCTGCTTTGCCATCACTTAGCTTTACAAAAAAAGTATTGCTAATATAATAAATGGAATAACTTAACCAGTTACTTGCCAATCGGGTTCTTCCCCTGTGCCATGGAGGCTGAAAAGGCAAAAAAAAGAAAGACTGCAAAGAGCACCTCCTTCGTCTCGTCACTAAAATCCCTCACACACAACTCACAGCCTTACTCTGTCTGCACAGCACTTTGTGATTAGTAATTACTAATAAATTACGCTAACTAAAACCTTAGTAGTACTGACCTGACCACTTAGAAAGTAGCTATTTGAGGGTTGAAGAAAAAACTTTTTTTTAAGCTATTTACAGGCAATAACGGCTGTTACTTACTGTCATGCATGCCCTCCACCTGCCAAGAATGAGGCACACATTATTTCGCCACATGAACATTAAAACTTAAAATTGCTGCTGGGAAGAAAAGAGGGCCTATCACAAGGAATTGCCAGATCCCTCGCCGGAAAGACCTTTTTTGAGTACTAGCAGACAGTGTTAGAACAAAGGACATAGTCCCTGCTTCTCCAATGCACAGAAAACCTGGTCAGACCAGTTTAGTCACATGACTAACTGGCTGTTTGAATTTAAACTTGCCACAGAGTGTTGGAAACTCGAAGCTCTTTTCTCCTGGACTGAGAACACCCCTCTCCTGTCTGCTCCCATCTCTTTCTCTCGGAACTGAAGACCCATTGAAGACACATGAACCCCAAGAGAGGAAAGTCTTCCACAGTGAACGTGGTTTAAGAAGAATATTGGGCCCCAACGAAAGCAAGACTACTTACAAAAGGACTACAGTGAGCTCGAAGCACAGTAAACAAGAAACTCTTCTGATACTGCCTCAAACCTCTCTTCTACTCTCTTCTGTCCCTTTTTGCATGTGTGTATCACGTGTGCATGCTTGCATGGACACGTCATATATCCATGGGCGTTAACCGAACTAGAGTTTCAGTTTAAGTTTTAATAAATTTCACTTCTTCTTTAAACCTAAGAGGGCCTGTTTGTGCTCATTTCTTTACGTTATAATTGGAAAGTGGTGAACAAGGATTCACCAAGGGGGAGCTCAAAACAGTGCGTTTAAAAAAAAAATTAAACCCTGTTACAGCAAGACCAGGTGAAAACTAAAAGAGACCCCGAGTCACCTTTCTCACCTGGTCGTAACACCTACCAATCAGCTTACTGATTTCCCATGATGTCACTTAGTTTTTTTCACTTTTTAAAGCCAACGCGTGGGGCCACAGCCCCAGAGACTGCCGACTGCTGCTCTAGTCTCCCAGGTAGGTGTAGGCCTCGAGCCCCGCTCCGAATCTACCTCCTCCTAGGTCCACCGACTGCTACTCTGATCCTCCAGGTCGGTGTAGGCCTCAAGCCCCGCTCTCGATTTATAGCTCCTGCTTGGTCTCGTTCCTCCCAGGTCCGCCAACTGCTGCTCCGGTCCTCGGTTAGGTTGTTTAAAGGAAGCCAATCATCTCAGCCCAGGACATAGCTGCTGGGTATTGTGTAATAAGTGGCTCACCTGACATCCCAGCGTCTTCCCCACTTAGAAGGCACATGTCAGGAATGTGATGGAATACTCACCACTTGCTTGATGCCATTCAGGACAAATCAGCCTACTTGATTGGCATCCCATGCACCACTGTAAACATTCGTTCCCTCCACCACTGGCGCATAGTGGCAGCAGTGTGTACCATCTACAAGATGCACTGCAGCAACTAGCCAAGCCTCCTTTCACAGTACCTTACAAATCCACACAGAATAAGAGCAGCAGACACCTGGGACCACCAACTCCTGCATGTTCCTCTCCAAGTCATATGCCATCCTGACTTGGAAATATATTGCCGTTCCTTCACACTCACTGGGTCAAAATCCTGGAACTCCCAACCAAACAGCACTGTGGGTGTCCCTGCACCACATAGATTGCAGCAGTTCAAGAAGTGACTCACCTCCAGCTTCTTGAGGGCAATTAGGGATAGGCAATAAACTCTAGCCTTGCATGCTACGCTCACATCCTGTGAACAATTTAAAGCAAAGCATAGACTGCAGTGGTTCAAGAAGGTGGCCTGCTGCCACTTTCTCATGATAATTAGGGATAACCAACAAATGTCATGCCAATGCCCACAAATAAAAAGACAATGTGAATAAAAATGATATTGGCTTTTGGGAATACAAGAATGGGATATTGACACTCAAGGAGATGTAATTTGGAGGCTTTCATCATTTGCACCTGCATAAGTCAGTTCTGCAGTTAGATTGTTGGGTATTCTTGATTTGACTTAGAATCAGTGAAAGAAAGGCATGAGTCATTAATGACGACCATTATCTTATTGTTTTTGACATTTTTGAATGTTATCTAAACAGAAGTGTTTCTGCTATGTTACATTTAGTATTAACTTTTATATTATTTTTTTTTTTTGCATGGACAATGATGAGAACTGGTGGTGCTGACCTGCCAGGGAAAGATGACAAGTGGTGATTTCCATTTCTGGTGTTTGGATATTGGGAATATTTTTACATGTTTTTTTCCTGCTCCCATACTGTATAAAGGATTGCTTGTGAACCTTCCACTTAATTTTTCTGTGTTTTAAAAAAAAAAAATACTAAAATTTTGGTGTTTTCTGTTGAATTATTTTTCTCAAGTTTGCTGACTGGGATCTGCTTGTTTGTGAACGAATAGAAACTTTTCAAATTGTTGAAATTCCAATTGTGTTGGGAACATCAGGCTCAAACTCGAAGCAGCATGATGTATTTGTAATTGATGGCCACACGTGACCCTGTTGAAGGTGTGGGTGATTTAAATATGTAGCAAAATGCCAGATTGGTTTTGACTTGGTGCACACCCACAGGGACTGTCTGAGACCAGAAAACTCTGTCACTCACAATTCTAAACTTTAAAATTCTGATTATGTTGGCTCCAACTGATTTCATTGCTGCCTGATGAATCAATTGAGCTTGATATTGTCAGCGCCTAAATTGATATTAGCTAGCGGCCCAACTCAGTACTGGCTAGAATATCCTGATTAGCAAGACTGAATAGTTACACCTATATTTCACCATGTCGAGCTTTCTGATAACTATTTTCAGAAAAGCTTCCATTGGTTACTTCAGACAACTGTTGATGTCTGACATGTGGGCACAGCCATGACAGGAGGATTTTGTGGGAGGAATTTAGGTTCATTTGTTGCACCTAGCTACAGTGGAGAGAAGATAGGATGGGGAATAGCTTCTTCAGTGAGCAAATGGATCCGCTTCGTAACTACGAACACCAACAGCAAACCCTTTATTGCAGACCTGATGGCTCAACAAGTTCATCCAATGAGCAACTGAAATGTACGAATGAAGAAGGGGTCAGGTTCAAGCTCCGGTCTGTGCTGTGGTAGTGGTGCTGCAATTGGTCTCAGCATCCTGGATTAAGGTGAAGAAAATTGGCAAGACATCCTGCTCCTAATTGTAAAGGAGCAACCTCTGCAAGTGCGTTTATTTAGTCAGGTGAAGATATGATTTTGCTTTTGTAGACAAATAACCAACTGATGCTTGTTGATAAAGCTTGTACATGAATGATTGAAACTTGGATGGAGTCGTGGAAGACAACTCTTGAATTTTATCCTAGCAAAATTAGTTGGACAGGATGCAGAAAAACACTGCTTCCATATGTTACAGGTATAATAGTTGGGACTGAGCTGTTTAGCTGTGGGGCAGGTTGTTTTATCCATAAGGCAAGATGGCATAACAGGACTTTTTCTGTTTCAGCAAGGACACAAGACATTTTTTCAGCCCACAGCAACCTGAAATGAGTCTTGTCCTGTGGATACCTTTTGCAAGTGCCCTGCAGCCGCTCAGTCTGAATCTCTCACTTGCTCTGCTGTACAGTCCAAAAGTCACAATATGGTCCCCACTCTGTGCTGTGTTAGCTGATCACAGCCAGGCAAAGCAACATTTGGCCTTAGTACCTTGGACTGTTTGTTTGAAGGAAGAATCATTTATTACTTCTGCTCTTCCTTACTGTCCAGTGATTTCTGCTAGGAGGTGCATGTCATGTATCAACAGTAATAGGCTTGGCTATTATATGCTCCCTGCTGGAAATTTGTTTTTTTTTAACCGTTGTTCCACACCAGAACTTGGAAATGAGTTAATTTAAAGCACACTGCTTTAATGTAAAGTGGATACACGCAGGTTTAAAATTCTTAAGGGTGTCAGCCTTGGCTCAGTAGGAACACTCTTGCGTCTGAGTCATAAGTTCCTTTCCAGAGACTTGAGCGCAATCCACACTGACACTTAAGTGCAGTACTGAGGGAGAGCTGCATCGTCTGAGGTGCTGTCTTTGCACTAAGAACTTAGACTGATTCCTCATCTGCCCTCTCGGGTGAAAAGACCCCATGACACAACTCGGAAAAGGGCAGAGGAGTTCTCATCAGTGTCCTGGCCAATATCACTTAAAAACAAATTATCTGGTCATTATTTCATTACTGCTTGTGGGACCTTGCTGTTTGCAAATGGGGTGCAGTGTTTCCCTACATTACAAGTGACTAAAATTCAAAGTACTTAATCCACTGTGAAACACTTCAGGATATCCTGAGGAAGTGAAAGGAGCTAGAAAAATGGGATTTCTTTCTAACCTTAACTGTATCTCTAAAATTAAGTCTTGCAAGTTATGAGTCTTGCACATTGTATGACGCACACGCAATGTTTCATACTTTTTTGACTTGCTCAAATAGCCATTGTTTGTTAAGTGATCCATACTAATTAGTTGAACTTTGCATCAGTGGCAAACTGGAAGGTGACAATGAGGGTTGTGTCTTCAGACTAGTGTAAGTGTGCAGGTGAAGCCGCAATGTGTGACTCATGACGGCACCATAATATGAGTCCAGTCATGTAAACATCTCACTTCTTTCCCTTTCCTTTCTGGCCTCCTATTAAAGTGCTGCCCTGCAGTGGTTAGCACCGCAGCCTCACAGCTCCAGCGACCTGGGTTCAATTCTGGGTACTGCCTGCGTGGAGTTTGCAAGTTCTCCCTGTGTCTGCGTGGGTTTTCACCAGGTACTCCGGTTTCCTCCCACCTCCAAAAGACTTGCAGGTTAATGGGTAAATTGGCCATTATAAATTGCCCCTAGTATAGGTAGGTGGTAGGGGAATAGAGGGACAGGTGGGGATGTGTTAGGAATATGGGATTAGTGTAGGATTAGTATAAATGGGTGGTTGATGGTCGGCACAGACGCGGTGGGCCAAAGGGCCTGTTTGTGTGCTGTATCGCTAAATAAATAAATAAAATATGGGCATTGCTGAGAGGTTCTGGAACTCCTTAGGTGGAAAACACATCTGTTCTTAATGCTCTGAAAGTCTCAGTGGATAACAGCCCTCACTTCTAAACTATGACTTTACCCAACGTTCCTGTCGCATGCCTTTCCTCTACCAGTTCTGAGATCAGATAGCAGCACTTAGTAGCAGTTGCTGGCTATCAGTGAGCAGAATAAACAAGGCTTGTGTTGTTAGGTTATCTGGCTTGCTGGGATGGTGCTGAGAAGGCACACTGAGTCAAAGGCAAGTGGAAGCACAAAACTGAGAGGAAGCAGCTGCATCACCCCACAGGAACTTGCACTGCCTGTTCATGACATCACATTTTTGAAGGGGCAAGTCAGTTACTGAGTTGGCCTGGAGTGGAGAGTCTTGGAGTCAAAGCGTGATGGGACATCACTCAATGTGGATACCACAACTTGCCCACCAGGCAGTTTTGTGGGAGTTTTTACAGATGCTGTTGATACTGTGCCCCTCATGAGAGTCCAGGTTCACAATGGCTGTTCGATATTGGTGCCATGGAGTGTTCTATGGAGTGTTGCCCTGTATAACAGAGTGCTAATCCTCACAGCTGCATCATGTAGCTGTTTGTCCAGTTAGTCAGCCACAGACAAGGGAAGCATGTTGTGTTCCTTTTACATACTTACTCAAAGTTATCTCTTCTCAGGGTGCACAGTTGCTTAGCATCATAGGTTGTAGATGCAGTGTAAGTATGACTCACTGCAGCATGTTCACATGAGGATATCTGTAGATATGAGAACATAAGAAGTAGGAGCATGAGTAGGCCATCCGGACCTTCGAGCCTGCTGTGCTCCTCCATTCAATAAGATCATGCTGATCATCTACTTGAGTCCACCTTCCTGGACTCTCTCCATATCCCTTAATTTCCATAGTACCCAAAAATCTATTGACCTCTACTTGAATATACTTGACTGAGCATCTACAGCTTTCTGGTTAGAGAATTCTGAAGATTAGCAATCGTTGGAGTAAAGAAATTTCTCCTCATTTCAGCTCTAAATGATTGACTCCTTATTCTGATCCCATAGTTCTAGAATCCCAGCCAAGGAAAACATCCTCCTGGCATTTACCCTGCCAAACCCCCTTAAGAATTATGCATGTTTTAAATAAATCCTTCTAATTTTTCTAAATTCTAGGGAATATAGGCCTCAAGTACTCAATTTCTCCTTGTTGGTCAATCCCCTTCTCCAGGAACCAGTGTAGTGAACCTTTGTTGCACACCCTCTAAGGCAAGTAATATTCTTTGTTAGGTAAGGAGAGCAGAACTATACATAGTACTGTTGACCCTCGTACTATGGTGTCAACCAATGTGGCGGAGAAAGAAATACTTAGAGTCATAGAGAGGTACAGCACTGAAACAGGCCCTTTGGCCCACTGAGTCTGTGCCAACCATCAACCACCCATTTATACTAATCCTACATTAATCCCATATTCCCTACCACATCCCCTCCTACATTAATCCCATATTCCCTACCACCTACCTGCACTAGGGGCAACTTACAATGGCCAATTTACCTATCAACCAGCAAGTCTTCGGTGATGGGAGGAAGCTGGAGCACCCAGCAGAAACCCACACAGTCACAGGGAGAATTTGCAAGCTCCACATAGGCAGTACCCAGAACCGAACCCAGGTCGCTGGAGCTGTGAGGCTGCGGTGCTAACCACTGCGCTATTGTGCCGCCCCAAGAGACACGAGATACTTAGTACAAAACACTTTTATTGATACTTAAATCACTTGTTAAGCTACTAGTTATTTCACTTGTTAAGCTACTTGTTACAATAAATCACAAGACTCACGACATGGACTTAAATACTACCCGTTGCGAGGCGAGGTGATCAGTCTCCCTCCCGTTGGGTTCTCTTCACTGAGTCCCGGGTCCAGGGCTCTCTTCCGCGTTGGTTTTTCCTGCAGGTGTTCACTCCTGATGTCTCCGATGTTCCTTCTTTTATCCACGTTCTGCTGGTGCCGAGTCATGATATGCATGCACACCTGGCCCACGTTCCATTGTCTCATTGAGACTTAACCTCATCATCTTTTTGACTAGGTCTCAGTTAAACAACATTCCTCTCTCTGTCCATTGTTCCTTGTTTGGTGACCTTTTGCCAGCAGTTTTATGTTAAGTAAATCTTAGCACATGCCGCTTAGTCAGCAGACTGATTCCTTAAACTGCAACCACAGCTCTTTTCTCCTCATCACAGTTCTGGTGCTCGTGCAAGATTGGCTTCTTTACCCATCACGCTTTGTAGATGTTTAGCTGTTAGCCATGCGGCTACAGTACTCCAGGTGTGGTTTCACCAGCATTTCATAATTGTAGGAAGACTTCTTTATTCTTACACCCCCACCCCTTGTAAGATAAGCTAATGTACCATCTGACTTCCTAATTGCTTGTTTTACCTGCGTGTTAATGTTCTGTAACTCATGTACAAGGACACCTAGGTCCCTTTGAATACAAATATTTCCCAATCTCTCTCTCTTTAAAAAAAAATCTGCTTCCCTGCATTATATTCCATCTGCCTTGTTCTTCCTTATTCACTCTACCTGTCTGTCTCTTTGCAGCCACTTTGTGTCCTTCATACAGCTTACTTTCCCATCTAACTTTGTATTGTTAGTAAACATGCATATGGTTCCCTCATCTAAGTCATTAGCTTTAGCTTGTAAATAGCTGAGGCCAAAGCACTGATTCTTGCCATACCCTGCTAGTTTAGTTACCGCCTGCCAATGTGAAAATGACCTGTTTATTCTTTGTTTTCTCTTATTGCCTACTCCTCACTCCATGCTAATATATTAGCCTAATCCCATGACCCCTAATTTTGTGTATTAGCCTGTGTATGGAAGCTTTTCAAAAATCCAAATACGCTATATCCACTGGTTTTCCCCTTTACCTATCCTGCTAATTACAACCTCAAAAAATCTCAACAGATTTGTTAAACACTTTTCCCTTTTACAAATCTGTGTTGACTACTTAATCATATTATGATTTTCTAAGTGCCCTGTTACCATATCTCTAATAATAGGTACTAGCATTTTATGTAATACTGATGTAAGGCTAACTGGCCTATGCACTGTTTCTTCTCTCCCTCCCTTATCCAATAGGTTTACGTTTGCCACCTTCCAATCCATGGGGATTTTTCTAGAATGTGGGGATTTCTTGAAGATCAAAGTCAATGCATCCACTATTATTGTTGCTATCTCTTTTAAATCCCTAGAATGCTGGCCATTAGGTCCTGGGGATTTGTTGACATTTAGTCCCATTTAATTTCTCCAGTACTTTACTAATACTAATTTCTTGAAGTTCCTGTTCTCACTAGGCCCTTGATTCCCCACTATTTCTGAATTTTTTTATGTCTTCTACCATGAAGACAGATATTTTCTCAAAAGTCTGTCATTTCCTTATTTCCCATTATAATTTCCCCTGTCTCTGCCTCCAATGGGCCCATGTTCACTTTTGATCTCTTCCTTTTTACGTAACTAAAGAAGTTCTTGCTGTCTCTTTTTATGTCTGTTGCTAGATTGCTATCATTGTCTTTTCTCTCTCAATTTCATGGTCACCCTTTCCTGATTTCTAAAATCCTTGCAATCCGCATGGTTACCAGTCAGTGTTTTTGGCAACATGATGAGCCTTTTCCTTTAACCTCATACTATCTTTTAACTTCTCTTGTCAGGTATAGTTGGACCACTTTTCCTGTGGGGGGTTTTATTCCTTAAGGGATTGTATATTTGTTACAAATTATGAATTTGTTTTTTAAACCTGTACCCTTGTTTATCTACTGTCATCTTTTAATGTTTCCCAATCTACCTTACCCAACTTGCCCCTCATACCTGCATAGTTTGCCTTTGTTCAGATTTAAGACCCAAGTTTCTAACTTGACTAAATCACTTTCAAATTCAATGTAAAATTCATCATATTATAATCACTGTTCCTGAGAGGCCCCATTGCCACAGGGTTATTAATTAATCTTTTCTCATTGCACAATATTAGATCTAAAATAGCCTGTTCCCTAGTTGGTTCCTTGACATTCTGATCTAGCAAGCTGTCTTCTGTACATTCCATGAACTCCCCCTCCACACTATTACTGCAAATTTGATTTGTCCGGTCTTCATGAATTTTTAAGTCCCCCATGATTATTGTATTTGTTACATGCATCTCTAATTTCCTGATTTATACTTTGCCCAATCCTGCAATTACTTTGGGGGGCCTCTTAACTACTCCCACCAGTGTTATCTTCCCCCTTCTTGTTTCTTAGCTCTATCCCAACTGATCCTATTTTTTTATTAGTTGGTGGGATATGGTCGTCGCTGACAAGGCCAGCATTTATTGACCATCCTTAATTGCCCTTGAGAAGATGGTGGTGAGCTGCCTTCTTGAACCGCTACAGTCCATTTGGGCTGGGTACACCCACAGTGCTGTTAGAAAGGGAGTTCCAGGATTTTGTCCCAGGGACAGTGAAGGAAAGGTGATATAGTTTCAAGTCAGGATGGTGTGTGGCTTGGAGGGGAACTTGCAGGTGGTGGTGTTCCCATGCAACTGCTGCCCTTGTTCTTCTAGGTGGTAGAGGACGCGGGTTTGGAAGGTGCTGTCGAAGGAGCCTTGTGTTGCTGCAGTGCATCTTGTAGAGCATCACTGCTGCCACTGTGTGTTGCTGGTGAAAGGAGTGAATGTTTGTGGATGGGGTGCCAATCAAGTGGGCTGCTTTGTCCTGGGTGGTGTCGTGCTTTTTGAGTTTTGTTGGAGCAGCACCCATCCATTCAAATGGAGAGTATTCCATCACACTGTTAAGTGGCAAGTAACATTCACACCACATAAATGCCAGGCAATTACCATCTCTAACAAGAGAGAATCTAACCATCTCCCCTTGACATTCAATGGCATTACGATCACTAAATCCCCCACTATCAACATCCTGGGGATTACCATTGACCAGAAACTGAACTGGAGTAGCCATATAAATACCATGTCTGCAAGAGCAGGTCAGAGGCTAACTCCTGACTTGTGCCTTGTAGATGGTAGACAGACTTTGGGGAGTCAGGAGGTGAGTTATTCGCCACTTTGTGTATTTGATATAGTGCCTTTAGCTTTAACTTATTTCTATTTTTCCTCTGATGTCCTCTTATTCGTTAATGTCCTGTTACCTTTGTTAAGCTTCCTGACCCTTCTTGATCCACTGTGCTTGATTTTACCCAAATCGCTACTTCACTCTACAGGCTTGACATTTTTGTTACTGATTTTGAATTTACCCTTTTCTGAATCTTTCCCTACCCCTTCGGTGGTTTAAAGACCTGTTTACAGCCCTAGTTATTCGATTCACCAGGATCTGGGATTCCCTTACCTGCGTGACTGCCAGTCACACCCTCCTGTCCCTGACCATGAACTAGATGTGTGCCATTTCCTAACTGAAGAGATGTGACTACTTCTTTGATCTAAGTATGCAGCTAACCCTCCCGCTCTGTGATGCCCCGTCTGGATGAAAACACATTGCAAATTAGTCTGTAGCGTGTGTGAAACCATTTGCACAACCAGAGGCAAAGGACAGCCAAGGGTGGATGGAAGGCCAGCATCAAGCTCTTCAGTGGACAAAGGAGGAAGCAAGATCTGCAGCTTTCATACAGATACACTGGGGAGCTTGTGGGGGAGACACAGAAGAACTGCTAAGTTCAGGATGGTAATCGGTTGATGGAATCTTTACAGAGCTGAGTTTCTTATGTCACGTAATATTTTCATAGGAAAGGCTTGCAACTGTTGCTCAATCATCTATCATGATATGCAAGTCAATGAGTTGCATTTTGCATTGTTCATAGGTGGAAAAAGAATCATGTGATGAGCAGTCTGCTGCCTCCAAAAGTACTCTTCCTGCACCTAATCCACCTGTTGTATCATGGCAATTTGTTTCCTCAAGCACCAGCATGGATACAAGCACTCAGCATAGTGATATTGCTGATAGTGGAATAATAATGGATGGATCACTTCCTGGAGGTGACATAATCAACAGGCCTGTGCTGAGATTTCAAGACCAAGATTTCAGGCCTTGTCAGTTAAAAAATCAGTACTCCAGGAGCATTGGTCTCACATGCAGGTTGTAAGGACAGTCTCCGCACATATGGTGCTGATAATTCAACTATTGGATGAGTAGAACAATAACAATTTGTATTTTGTATAGCACCTTTTAACATTGTAAATGTCCGAAGGTGCTTCACAGAAGGATTATCAAAATTTAACTCTGAGCCACATAAGGAGTTTTTGGGAAACCAAAAGCTTTGTCAAAATGCTACATCTTAAAGGAGGAGAGTATGGTAGAGAGCCTTTGCTTCTCCACTACTAACTGTTGTCTTAAACCCCTCTTCCCTCCACCCACACCTCCCAACAAGTGCAAGGAGCTCATGGGACTTCTTCGTTATTAAGATTAAGACCATCTGTTCAGCTGCCTCTGCCACTTCCCTCCCTTCACTGATCCCACTGAACCAAACTGTCCTTGAGGATCTCCCCTGCCCTAGCCTTGAACTTGCATCTTTCTCTAGTTTCTCTTCCATCTTTCATCATGCTCAATCCAAGCTAATCTTGCCCATGTGACCTACTTCCTGTTGCCTCTTAAATAAAGGGGATGGGAGCATGGTGGTAATGTTACTGAACGAGTAATCCAGTGACATGGACGAATGCTCTGGGGCAATGAGTTCAAATCCTACACACCAGCTGGGGGAATTTAAATTCAATTAATTAATAAATCAGGAATAAAAAGCTAATCTGAGTAATGATGATCATGAAACTTCCAGATTGTAGCAAAAACCAATCTAGTTCACTACTGTCCTTCAGGGAAGGAAAGTTGCAGTCCTGACTCATACGTGTGATTCCAGACCTGCAGTAATGTGGTTGACTCTTAATTGCCCTCTCAAATGGCCTAGCAAGACATTTAGTTGTATCAAACCACTGTAGAAAAGTTAAATAACAAAACCTGGCTGACCACCTGGCATTGACTTAGGCACTGAAAACAACAAAGGCACACCCTGCCCAGTCAACCCTGCAAAGTCCTCTACTGACATCTGGGGATTTGTGCCAAAATTGGGAGAGCTGTCTCGCAGACTAATCAAGCAACAGCCTGATATCGTCATTGTTACAACCAGGTGAGCAATGTATCTAGGGGTCTTTTGCTGTCTTTACCTGGTCTTATTCTAACAGGGTTTTATTTTAAACACACTGTGTTTTGAGCTCCCTTTTTGTGAATCCTTGTTCACAACTTTCCAATTTTAAGGCAAAGAAATGAGCACAACAGGCTTTCTTAGGTTTAAAGAAGAAAGATTAAATTTATTAAACCTTAAACTTAAACTCTAATGTGGTTAATGCCTACGGATATACGACACGCCCATGCTCGCATGCACATGCAATACACACATGCAAATAGGGACAGAAAAGAGCAGAAAAAAAGATAAGTGGAACGGTTTGAGGCAATATCTTGTTACAGTTTCTCGAAATCGCTGTAGTCCGTTATTGAAGATATGGTCTTGCGTTCCGTTGGGGCCCAGTATTCATCTTAAACCTTGTTCACATAGGAGACTGTTCTCTCTTTGAGTTTACATGTCTTCACAAGATTCAGTTCCATGGGAAAGAAATGAAGACAGGAGAGATGTTCTCCGTCCCAGGAGAGATCGCTACTTCATGAGCACATGGCTTTGTCTCTGTTTCAATCCCTTTGTTGGGAGTTCAAATTTAAAAAAAATTCCCAGGTTGCCCAGCATGCTAGTCATGTGACTAGCTCCTTTATATGGAACAGTGGCTTCAAAATCCTTTGGAAGTTCAAATTCTCTGCAACAGCCATCGTCATGTGACTAAAACTGGTTTGACCACTTCTGTGTATTGAGGAAGCAACTGCTGGGGTCCCCATTGTTTCAACATTGTCTAGTACTATGCAAAGGGCAGCGCAGTGGTTAGCACTGCAGCCTCACAGCTCCAGGGACCCAGGTTCAATTCTGGGTACTGCCTGTGCAGAGTTTGCAAGTTCTCCCTGCGACCGTGTGGGTTTTCGCCGGGTGCTCCGGTTTCCTCCCACAGCCAAAGACTTGCAGGTGATAGGTAAATTGGCCATTGTAAATTGCCCCTAGTATAGGTAGGTGGTAGGGAATATGGGATTACTGTAGGGTTAGTATAAATGGGTGGTTGTTGGTCGGCACAGACTCGGTGGGCCGAAAGGCCTGTTTCAGTGCTATATCTTTAAATAAATAAGAAATAAATGTCCTTTCAGTCAGGGCTTGCAATGTTAAGTTTTTGTTCATGTGCCAAAATAATGTGTGCCTCTGTCTTGGCAGGTGGGGGGTTTGCCCAACATCATACTGAATCAGACATTGCAGCCAATATCCCACACTCCTCCATCACCATCCCAGAGGGACAGCATATATCCACCAGAGGTGATGACACAGTGGTATACAGTCAGGAAGGAGTGGCTCTGGGAGTCCTCAATGTTGACTCATGGCATCAGGTCAAGTATGGGCAAGGAAACCTGCCCTCTCTGAGTTGATGAATTAGTGCTCGTCCTTGTTGGACACCACTTGGAAGAAGCACTGAGGAGCGCAAAGGCACAGAATGTACTCTGGGTGGAGTAACTTCAATGTCTATCACCAAGTGTGGCTCAGGAGCACCATCACTGACCAAGCTGGCCGAATCCTGAAGGACATATCTGCCAGACTGGGTCTGCAGTAGATGGTGAGTGGAACAACATGAGGGAAAAACCTACTTGACTCACCAATCTACTTGTCGCAGATGCATTTGTCCATGATAGTATTGGTAGGAGTGACCACTGCACTATCCTCGTGGAGACAGTGGCGCAGTGGTTAGCACCGCAGCCTCACAGCTCCAGGGACCCGGGTTCGATTCCGGGTACTGCCTGTGTGGAGTTTGCAAGTTCTCCCTGTATCTGCGTGGGTTTTCTCCAGGTGCTCCGGTTTCCTCCCACAAGCCAAAAGACTTGGAGGTTGATAGGTAAATTGGCCATTATAAATTGTCACTAGTATAGGTAGGTGGTAGGGAAATATAGGGACAGGTGGGGATGTTTGGTAGGAATATGGGATTAGTGTAGGATTAGTATAAATGGGTGGTTGATGTTCGGCACAGACTCGGTGGGCCGAAGGGCCTGTTTCAGTGCTGTATCTCTAATCTAATCTAATCTAAACATTCAGGCTTGAGCTGATAAGTAGCATGTAACATTTGTGCCACGCAAGTGCTAGGCAATGACTATCTCCAACTAGAGAGAATCTGACTGCCACCTCTTGACCTTCAATGGCATTACCATTGCTGAATCCCCCACTTTTCAACATCCTGAATGTCACCATTGACCAGACACATAACTGGACCAACCATATAAATACTGTGGCTACAAGAGCAGATCAGAGGCTAGGATCCTGTGGCGTGTAACTCACCACCTTAGTCCCTAAAGCCTAGCCACCATCTCCAAGGCACAAGTCAGGATTGTGATGGAATACTCTCCACTTGCCTGGCTGACTGCAACTCCAACAATGCTCAAGAAGCTTGACACCATCCAGGACCATGCAGCCCGCTTGGCTGGCACCCCACCCACAACCTTAAACATTCACTCCGTACCCCACTGATGTACAGTGGCAGCAGTGCGTACCATCTACAATATGCACTGCAACTACTTGCCAAGGCTCCTTCGAGAGCACTTTCCCAAACCGTGACCTCTACCACCGAGAAGAACAGGAACAGCAGACGCATAGGAATACTACCACCTGCAAGCTCCCTGTCATGTTTCATACCATCCTAACCTGGAATCATATCACCGCTCCTTCACAGGCGCTGGGTCAAAATCCTGGAAATCACTTCCTTGCATCACTGTGTGTGTACATATACCAGATGTACTGCAGTGCTTCAAGAAGGCGCCTCACCACTACTTTCTCGAGGGCAGGTAGGAATGGGTAACAAATGCTGGCCTTATCTGCGATGCTTCTATCCCACAAAGGAAAAAAAAAAATCCATGCCAATTTTTCCTGCAACTCCATATTTCAATGTCTCCAATCAAATTTTTGTCCTTGCTACAGCACTGAAATGGCCATTGGCAAAGTCACAAATAACATCCTAAGTGACTTACCTGCCCTCAGCCTTTGACATGAATGACCACACCATTCTCCCCCAATGCCTCTCTGTCATCTAGTTGGTGGGAGTGCCTTCACCTGGTTCCATTCCTATTTATGCAGTCCTAGCCAGAGAGTCACCTGCAATTATTTCTGTTCCTGCTCCTGCATCATTACCTTTGGAGTTCCCCAAGAATCTATCCTTGGCCTCTCTTATTTCTCATCTGCAAGCTTTCCCTCATTGACAAGAATGGCAGATTCCATATATCTTACATCAGACAGCCAGCTTGACCTCATCATCCCCGCCCCCCCCCCCCCCCCCCCAACCACCCCCCACCCCTCCACTGCCTCTGATTTGTCATACTTCTTGCCTGACATCCAGAATTGAATGAACTGAAATTTCATCCAACTAAATATTGGGAAGACTAAAACCATTGTGATCAGTCCCTTCTGGTCACTGCCAGAGGCTGAAACTGACTGTTTGTTTGTTTGTGGCCTGGCGTCCTATTTGACCCTGAGTTGAACTTCGAACCACACATTCTCTCTAGCACCAAGAAGACCACTTACCTCCACCTCCGTAACATTTCCTGTCTCCACCCAGCCTCAGCTCACCTGCGGCTGAAACCCTCATCTGTGCCCTTGTTACCTCAAGGCTTGATTCTTACAATGCTCTCCTGGCCGGCTTCCCACCTTGCACCCCCATAAACTCGAGCTCATCCAAAACCCTGCCGTCCAAGTCCTTTTCACCCATGACCACAGTGCTCACTGACCTACACTGGCTCCTCATTTCATCACTGCCCTGATTTTAAAATTCAATCTTTTTTCAAATCCCTACCTAACCTTGCCTCTCTATTTTTGTGGCCTCCTCTAGTCATGCAACCCTCTTTGATTTCTGCACTCCGCCAATTCTGGTCTCTTGCAAACCTCTAATTTTCTGCACTCCACCATTGGCAGCTATGCCTTTAGCTGCTTTGGCCCTAAGCTCAGGAATTCTTTCCCTAAACTTTCTTTGCACTCTGCCTCTCCTTCTTGAAGATTCTCCTTAAAATTTACCTCTTTGATCAAGTTTTGGTCACCTGTCCTAATATCTCCTTATGTGGTTTGGTGTCACATTATGTTCGATAACGCTTCTAGCAGTGTACAAATTGGCTGCAGCGTTTGCTACAGTAATGATGGCACTTTAAAAAAGAAAAAAAATAGATTTGTAGTGGAGTGCTTCATTGACTGTAAAGCGCATTGAGATGTCTGATGGTCATGAAAGGCGTTATTGAAATGTGAGTCTTTTTGATTGTGCAATTGCTGTGGCAGTCAAAGGCAATGCTGCCATCTGTTTTAATTGGATACTAGTCACCCAAGCTTCAAGCTCTGAAGCTCTATGTTAATAGCCCTGAGTTGAGCATAGTGCTGATGCTTTCCACAGTTCAGGCAATGCACAAAGCATTCTGAGTAAAATTGGTGAGCAAGTGGTACTAATTGCTATGAGGAGCTGTAATATAATAGAATTGAGAGATGACAAGCTAAAAGTACCTGGTAACAAAATATTCAGGAGGAATCTGTAGGCTTGGAGGGTCCACAGTCGCAGACAGTTTTCAAACTTGCGGTGTTAACTGGAGAGAGAGAGGGGGAGGCACACAACCTTTCCGCTGCTGTGCAGTCTGAGTTACTGGTGGCTCCCTCTGTTCAAGACAACTCCCAGCTTTCATCGAGGTGGACAGACGGTCACATGACTGCCTCTGTGTGTTCTCTGGAACCTTCTACTGAGATTCAAGGTTCAGAATTGCCTCCCCAGGCCCCAGGATGCCAATCTTTACACTTTGCTCTTTCAAAGTCAAGATGTTAGGATTTCCTTGAATGCAGTGCTAATGAAGCACTCTTAGGTAATTCAATCACTTAGAGCAAGCCATTGTTCTGTGTCCATGCTCCTCAGATCTCTGTCTCTGGTTGGGCCTTTGAATGTGAAAAGGTGTTTCAGATGTAAATTGTGGTGGCCATCTTGGCTGCCAGTTATTAAAAATTAACTGCAGGATTTTTTCCATTAAAAGTTTCATGTAAGTTTCCAACTGATGAATTAATATTCCTTATTTGGCACATCATTTGTCTTGACAATGTGCATGTTAAGTTTGAAAATGACATATTTCAATCACAAACTAGAATCTTAAACTTAAAGCCAATTACGAAGGTATGAGGGGAGAACTGACTAAGGTTAATTGGGTAAATAGACTGGAAATTATGGTGGTAAATGAACAGTGGGAAATATTTAAAGAAACAATTCAAAATGTTCAACAAAAGTACATTCCATTCAAAAAGAAAAATGGGTCCAGAAAGAACCTCCATCGCTCACTCAGGAATTTAAGGAGCGTATAAGACTAAAAGAAGAGGCTTACAATGTTGCAAAAAATAATAGCAAGTCTGAGGATTGAGAATGTTTTAGAAACCAGCAAAGGGCCACCAAAACATTGATAAGGGAAAAAATGGAAATATGAGAGTAAACTAGCCAGCAATATAAAAACAGATTGTAAGAGCTTTTATAAGTACATAAAAAGGAAGAGAGTAGCTAAGGTTGGTCCCTTTGAGGCAGAGACAGGAGAAATCATCATGGGGAATGAGGAAATGGCAGAGGCATTGAACAATATTTTGTGTCTTGCCTTCACAGTAGAAGACACAAGTTCCATACCAGAAATAGGCAGTAACCTAGGGGATAAAAAGAGTGAGGAAATTAAGGCTATTGATATCAGTTGAGAAAAAGTATTGGAGAAACTTGAGGGAATAAAATCTGACAAGTCCCAGGACCAGATGGTCTACATCCTAGGGTTCTAAAAGAGATAGCTGCAGAGATAGTGGATGCGCTGGCTGTGATTTTGCAGAATTCCTTAGATTCAGGAATGGTCCCGAAAGATTGGAAGTTGGCAAATGTTACGCCGCTTTTCAAGAAAGGAGGTAGAGAAAAAACAGGGAAATACAGGCCAGTTAGCCTAACATCAGTCATTGGGAAGATGCTAGAAACTATTATTAAAGAAGTTTTAACATTGCACTTGGAAAAGCATAGTATGCTTAGAACAAGTCAGCATGGTTTTACTAAAGGGAGATCCTATTTGACAAATTTATTAGTTTCGTTTAGAGATACAGCACTGAAACAGGCCCTTCGGCCCACCGAGTCTGTGCCGACCATCAACCACCCATTTATACTAATCCTACACTAATTCCATGTTCCTACCACATCCCCACCTGTCTCTATACTTCCCTACCACCTACCTACACTAGGGGCAATTTATAATGGCCAATTTACCTATCAACCTGCAAGTCTTTGGCGTGTGGGAGGAAACCGGAGCACCCGGAGGAAACCCACGCAGACACAGGGAGAACTTGCAAACTCCACACAGGCAGCACCCAGAATTGAACCCGGGTCGCTGGAGCTGTGAGGCTGCGGTGCTAACCACTGCGCCACATTTTTGAGGATGTAACTAGTAGGGTAGATAAAGGGGAACAGTAGATGTAATGTACCTGGATTTTCAAAAGGCATTCGATAAAGTGCCACAGAAAAGATTAATAGGCAAGATAAGGGCTCGTAGTGTTGGGGGTAATATATTAGTGTGGATCGAGGATTGGTTAGCAGACAGGAAGCAGAGAGTGGGCATAAATGGGGCATTTTCAAGTCGGCAGACAGTGAATAGTGGAGTGCGATAAGGATCAGTGCTGGAGCCTTAGCTATTACACTCTATATTAATGACTTGGATGAAGAGACAAAGAGTAATGTATCTAAGCTTGCTGATGATACAAAGCTCGGTGGAAAGGTAAGCTGCGGGGAGGATGTAGAGAGGCTGCAAAGAGATATAGACAAGTTAAGTGAGTGGGCAACAAGATGGCAAATGGAGTATAATATAGGGATGTGGAGTTGTTCACTTTGGTCGTAAAAATAGAAAAGTCGAATATTTTTTAAAAGGTGTGAAACTGGTATGTGTTGATGTTGAGAGAGATTTGGGGTGCTCATACAAGGAACGCACAATGTTAACATGCAGGTGCAGCAGGCTATTTGGAAGGCAAATGGCATGTTGGCCTTTATTACAAGGGGATTGGAGTACAGAAATAAAGAAGTCTTACTAAAATTGTACAGGGCTTTGGTGAGACTGCACCTGGAATACTATGTGCAGTTTTGGTCTCCACATTTAAGAAAGGATATATTTGCACTGGAAGCAGTGCAGCAAAGATTTACTAAATTGGTGCCTGGGATGAGGGGGTTGTTCTATGATGAGAGGCTGAGTACGTTGGGCCTATATTCTCTGGAGTTTAGAAGAATGAGAGGCAATCTAATTGAGAGATACAAGATTCTGAAAGGGCTTGATAGGGTAGAAGCTGAGAGATTGTTCCCGCTGGTCAGGGAATCTAGAACACGGGGACACAGTCTCAGAATAAAGTGTCAATCACAGGACTGAGATGGAAAAAAGATGAGAAAAATCTTTGGAATTCTCTACCACAGAGGGTTGTGGATGCGCCATCATTGCATACATTTAAGGCTGGGATAGATAGATATTTGATCTCTCAGGGAATCAAAGGATATGGGGAGCCCAAGATCAGCCATGATCGTATTGAATGGTGGAGCAAGCTCGATGGGCCATTTGGTCTACTTCTGCTCCTATTTCTTGTGTTCTGCTTCATTCTGGTCCTGGCCAGAAAATCACTTGCCTGTGCTGACTTCACCCTCTAAGCAACCTACAGTCATCTCAGATTGACCACCTGAGATCCTAGTAGCTGGAGGGTTCGGGGATGGAGGTGACAACTTGGACATGGGAAGCAGCGACCTATAGCTGCTCCCTTCGCACAGCTGGAGGACAAGATCGCAGCTACGTTTGTGCTGATCTGGGCCTGGCCAGTCGGTGCCTTCAAAATTAACAACATCAAGAGCTAATGGCTAAGGGAACAAACCCGATAAAATCTGGAGTGAAGTCCCATTATGTGTTTGGTGTTTCTCTCAAGTTAGCACCTCTGGCAACTCCTGCAACCGAATATGCCCCAGATGTATAGGCTTTCATCTTTCTTCTGGACACCAGCCTATGAGGTCGAGAGGTGGGGTGCAAGTGATAGGCAAGTCTGCATCTCCTAAAACCATGCCTAGGCTACGCAGCAAACCAAGAAAGGCAATCTTTCAGCTTGGAAGCTGGAATGTGAGGACTGTGTGTCCTGGAATGGATAACGACCCGCACTCCACAGCTTGTGTACGCAAGACAGCCCTGATTGACCGTGAGCTAAACAAGCTTGGTATTGTCATTGCCGCTCTACAAGAAACCAGATTAGCTGACACAGATTCTATTCGAGAGGCAAATTACACCTTCTACTGGCCTGGAAAGAGTGTTGAAGATCACTGTGAGCATGGTGTAGGCTTTGCAGTAACCAATCAGCTGACACAGTCGATTGGGCCACCAGTAGCAACCTTGGAGCACCTCATCTTGCTGTGACTAACATCCGATAGCGGCACAGTCAACATCATATACATCTACGCACCGACACTGAATGCCAACATCTCAGATAAAAAGCATTTTATGACTCCCTCAATAACATTCTAAGGAACATCCCAAATGGCGAGTGGCTATTCATCCTGGGTGACTTCAATGCATATATTGGAGCAGACAGTGATTCATGGCCAACGTGCCTCAGTTGTCATGGGATAGGCAAGATCAAGGATAACTGACAATGCCTTCTTGAGCTTTGTGCCCTGAATGAAATCTGCATCACCAACACCTTCTTCCAGGGCAGACATTACCACAGAGTATCATGGTATCACCCAAGGTCTGGTCGTTGGCACCAACTGGATCTAGTCATCATGAGGAGGTGCAATCTGCCCAGTGTTATTCACACCTGCACCTAGCATAGCGCAGATTTGACACTGTCCACTTTTAAAAAAATTCGTTCATGGAATGTGAGCGTCGCTGGCTTGGACAGCATTTATTGCCCATCCTTAATTGCCCATGAGAAGGTGGTGGTGAGCTGCCTTCTTGAACCGCTGCAGTCCATGTGGGGTAGGTAGACCCACGGTGCTGTTAGGAAGAGGGTTCCAGGACTTTGACAGGGCAATATAGTTCCAAGTCAGGATGGTGTGTGACTTAGAGGGGAACTTTCAGGTGGTGGTGTTCCCATGCATCTGCTGCCTTGTCCTTCTAGGTGTTAGAGGTTGTGGGTTTGGAAAGTGCTGTCTGAGGAGCCTTAGTGCGTGGCTGCAATGCATCTTGTAGATGGTACACACTGCTGCGATTGTGCGTCGGTGGTGAAGGGAGTGAATGTTTGTGGATGGGGTGCCAATCAAGCGGGCTGCTTTTGGGTGGTGTCGAGCTTCTTGAGTGTTGTTGGAGCTGCACCCATCCAGGCAAGTGGAGAGTATTCCATCACACTCCTGACTTGTGCCTTGTAGATGGTGGACATGCTTTGGGGAGACAGGAGATGAGCTACTCGCCGCAGGATTCCTAGCCTCTGACTTGCTCATGTAGCCATGGTATTCATAAGGCTACTCCAGTTCAGTTTCTGGTGAATGGTAACCCCCATGATGTTGATGTCAGGGATTCAGTGATCATAATGCCATTGAATGTCCAGGGGAGATGGTTAGATTTTCTCTTGTTTGAGATGGTCATTGTCTGGCACTTGCGTGGCGCAAATGTTACTTGCCACTTATCAGCCCAAGCCTGGATATTGGCCAGGTCTTGCTGCATTTCTACATGGACTGCTTCAGTATCTGAGGAGTCACAAATGGTGCTGAACATTGTGCAATCATCAGCAAACATCCCCACTTCTGACCTTATGATTGAAGGAAGGTCATTGATGAAGCAGCTGAAAATAGTTGTGCCTCGGACACTACCCTGAGGAACTCCTGCAGTGATGTCCTGGAGCTGAGATGTTTGGCTCCAACAACAACAACCATCTTCCTTTGCACTAGGTACGACTCCAGCCAACAGAAGTTTCCCCCTAATTTCATTGACCTCAGTTTTGCTGGAGCTTCTTGATGCTATCCTCGGTCAAATGCTGCCTTGATGTCAAGTGCAGTCGCTCTCATCTCACCTCTTGAGTTCAGCTCTTTTGTCCATGTTTGAACCAAGGCTGTAAAGAGGTCTGGAACTGGGTGGTCCTGGCGGAACTGGCCGGGTTGGATTTGTCCTGCTTTTTGTGAACAGGACATACCTGTGCAATTTTCCACCTTGCCGGGTAGATGCCAGCGTCATAGCTGTACTCGAACAGCTTGGCTAGGGGCACGGCTAGTTCTGGAGCACAGGTCCTCGGTACTATTGCCAGAATGTTGTCAGGGCCCATAGCCTTTGCAGTTTCCAGTGCCTCCAGTTGTTTCTTGATATCTCGTGGAGTGAATCGAATTGGCTGAAAACTGGCATCTGTGATGTTGGGGACTTCAGGAGGAGGCCGAGATGGATCATCCACTCAGCACTTCCGATTGAAGATTGTTGCAAATGCTTCAGCCTTATCATTTGCACTGACGTGCTGGGCCTCCCCATCATTGAGGATGGGGATATTTGTGGAGCTACCTCCTCCAGTTAGTTGCTTAATTGTCCACCGCCATTCACGACTAGATGTGGCAGGACTGCAGAGCTTAGATCTGATTCGTTGGTTGTGGGATCGCTTAGCTCTGTCTCTCGCATGCTGCTTACACTGTTTGGCACGCATGTAGTCCTATGTTGTAGCTTCACTAGGCTGACACTTCATTTTTAGGTATGCCTGGTTCTGCTCCTGGCATGCTCTGCTGCACTGTTCATTGAATCAGGGTTGAACCCCCGGCTTGATGGTAATGGTAGAGTGGGGATATGCCGGGCCATGTGGTTACAGACTGTGGTTGAGTACAATTCTGCTGCTGCTGATGGCCTATCGCCCCTCATGGATGCCCAGTTTTGCGTTGCTAGATCTGTTCGAAATCTATCCCATTTAGCACAGTTCACGGCTCCAAACATGACGGTCTGCCACACGTCAAGATCTCTTGCATAAGCAGTGATGCCAAATACCAGCATTTTGCACAGTCACTAAAACGCTTGCTACCCACCAAAGCCTTAAAAGGAAGCACTGATGCTGGCATCGATGAAGCTTGGAAGTCACTAAACTCGATCACCTTTGAAGCAGCAGAAGCAACATTTGATAAAAGCAGAACCCACAAGGCTGGTTTAAGACCGACTCAGATGAGATATCTCTCATTGATGCAAAACAGAAAGCCTACATGATGCACAACATAAACCCAACAGCTATGACACTGCATAACCTGAAAGTAGCCAAGATAGCCGTGCAAAGGAGAGGGAGATACTGTGCAAACAAATGCTGGATCTGCATATGTCAAGAAATCAAAATTGCATGTGACAATGGAAATCTCTGAGCTATGTACGAAGAGATCAAGACGGCACTTGGCCCTGCCGTCACCAAAGTTGCTCCCCTGAAGTTCGCAAATGGTCTAGTACTCATTGACGGAAGTTAAACAGATGTCCAGCTGGCTGAACGCTACTGTGAGCTGTACTCTTGTGAGTTGGACATCTCCCAGTCTGCACTCGATGCTCTCCTGCAACTTCCTGTCATGGATGATTTAGATGAAGAACCCTCATCACTGGAGTTTGAGAAGGCCATAGACTAGCAAACAGAAGGGCACTGGGCAAGGACGGAATCCAAACCGATCTGCCCAAGCACGGAAAGTCCCATTTATTGCCACGCTTTTATAACCACCTTCTCTGCTGGAAAATAGGCTCTGTTCCACAGGAGATGTGTGATGCCAAAATCATCACACTATACAAAAACAAAGGCGACAGAGGAGACTGCAACAGCTACAGGGGCATCTCCCTCCTTAGTGTCACAGGGAAGGCCTTTGCTAGGATCATCCTTAAAAGACTCCATTTACTTGCAGACCGAGTGTACCTGGGAGCACAGTGTGGTTTCCGTGCTGGCAGATTTACTGTGGATATGATCTCCATACACCAGCTACAAGAGAAGTATAGGGAAAAGAGTATATCCCTTTTATCTTACTTTTGTAGATCTCACTAAGTCATTCAACACCGTCAGCTGAGCAGGGTTCTACGAAATTTTGGGAAATGTTGGCTGTCCACCGAAGCTCCTCAGTCTCATCCGCTCCTTCCGTGACAGCATGCACTGCACTATACAGTTTGATCGCTCCACTACCGGCAGTTTCAGAGTGAAGAATGGAGGCTAGAACACAACCCTGTTTAACTCCACTCTGTGTTTGGCATCTTCTTCTCCCTGCTCCTGATCTTTGCCTACCCTGTAGATGTGGACTTGCACACCAGGTCAGATGGCAAGCTCTATAATCTATCAAGGCTGAAAGCGAAGACAAAAACACATCAGATTCTGATGAGAACTCCTCTACACTGATGATGCTGCGCTAGTCGCTCACACAAAGCTTAGCTACAAAAACTCGTGGACTGTCTCTGCCATGCCTGTAACTTGTTTTCCTTGATGATAAGCGTCAAGAAAACTGATCATGGTGCTGTATCTACCCCCCTGATCACACTAAAAAAACACCCCACTGGAAGTGGTTAGCAAAGTCTTTTACCTTCGTTCCATGGTGACATACAATCTGTCCCTTGATGCAAAGCTTGATACGCACATAGGGAAAACAGCTACCACCTTTGGCTGACTTGGGAAATGTGCATGGGATAACACAAAGCTGACCCTTAGGACCAAGCTGATGGTTTATAAAGCTTGTGTTCTCAGCACCTTGCTGTATGGCTGTGAAACATGGGTGAAGTACAGTTACCAGGAAAATAAGCTCAATAATTTCCATCTTCGCTGTCTGCTGCGCATTATGGATATATCCTGGCAAGACAAAATCACAAATGCAACAGTCCTCTCAAAGGTAGAGCTCCCAGGTGTATTAACACTACTCAAACAGAGGTGGCTTTGGTGGATCAGACACGTCCACAGGATGGTAGATGGTCACGTACCTAAGGACCTTCTGTATGAAGAGGTAGCTGGGACCAGACGACCAGTGGGGTGCCCAGAGCTCTGTGTCAAGGATGCTTGCAAGCGTGACATGAAGGCCCTAAATGTTAACTATTGCACCTGGGAGTCACTAGCTGGCGAAAGAGGGAAATGGCGACATGTCCTGTGGACTGGTGTGTACTACCACGATGGCCAGTTGCTACAGCAGCTTGGCAACAGTCACCAATGTCAAAAACAACAACTCGCGGCTTCACATACAGCACTAGTGGCAGAACCTGCCTGTCAAGGATTGGCCTTCACAGCCATCAGCAAAGAGAAGACACCTCACCTAAATGGATTGTTTGTTGTGTGTCCATCATCTTTTGTAGATGGAAGGATGCCAACCATACATACTTGAATAAAACTATTTTTTTTGCAAGTTTAGCTTAGAAAGTTTAAATCTCTCAATTGGGTTGAACAGAAATGGATCATATTTCAGAGTAACTTTATATAGGTCTTAACTTCACATAATAAAGTTGGTATGTGCACATGGTAAAACATGATTTTAATTCTATGCTTAACCTGAAAGGGAGCTTAAAACTCACGACTGAGCTCAGCAGGATTTTTCTGTTTGGTTGTTGCCGAGTTATGTTGCCATAGTTGCATGTAAATTATCAAGAATACTTATTGTGTTTTAAGTGCCAGCAACACTGTGCTTGAAATGGATGTTTCTAAGCACTAAAATTGATTAAACTTGCAATGGAGGAAATGTCAGATCGAGCTTCTCTGACAAATGAATTATACCAAGCTGCATTGGTGAGTACTGTTGTGTTAAAATCATGGTAGCTAGGAAGCCTTGTACATCAAATAATCATTGTGTGGACAAGAGCAGGGACTACAGGGTGGATAAGCAAACTGACCATAGCACTGTGGTGCAGGGGGCTATTCAAGTGGGGGAGTAAAAGGAATGTAGTTGTAATAGGGGATAGTCTAGTTAAGGGGGTAGATACTGTTCTCTGCAGCTGAGAGAATGAGTCCCGAAGGCTGTGTTGCCTGCCCGGTGCCAGGGTTGACATTTCCTTGGGGCTGGAGAGAAACTTGGATTGAGAGGGGATGGACCCAGTTGTTGTGGTGCACATGCGTACCAATGACATAGGTAGGGCTAAGAAAGAGGCTCTGCTGAGGGAGTATGAACAGCTAGGTGCTAAATTAAAAAGCAGAACCACAAAGGTGGTAATCTCTGGATTATTACCTGAGCCATGCACAAATTGGCATAGGGTAAGTAAGATCAAAGAGTTAAATGTGTGGCTCCAAGATTAGTGTGGGAGAAGTGGGTTTCCATTCAAGGGCCACTGGCATTAGTACTGGGGAAAGAGGGAGCTGTACCTTTGGGATATTCTTCACCTGAACTGCAATGAGACCAGTGTCCTGGTGAGTCATATAACGAGGGCTGTAGAGAAGGCTTCAAACTAAATAGTGGGGGGGGGGGGGGGGGGAACGTGGGAAAGGGTTCATGTGAGGGGAGATTTGGAAAGTTGAAGAGAAAGGACAAGGCAATAGTCAGGGTAGTGATACAGGTGATGGTAACCAGAGTGTGACAGGAAGGGACAGAGAGTTTATCTGAATGCATGGAACATTCACAATATGATAGATGAACTAGTGGCACAAATAGACATAAATGGATTAGATCTAATTGCCATTACAGAGACCTGGTTACAAGGTGACCAAGGTTGGGAAATAATATTTCAAAAAGTCAGGCAGAATAAAAAAGGAGGAGGGGTAGCCCTGATAATAAAGGATGGCATAAGGACATTAGTGAGAAAGGATCTTGACTCAGAAAATCAGGAAGTAGAATTATTATCGGTGCAGATTCGGCATAGCAAACTACTGGTGGTAGTAGTTTATAGGCCTCCTAACAGTGATACTGTTTGACAAAACATTAAACAAATTATTGGAGCTTGTAATAATTGTGGGGGACGTCAATCTCCATATAGACCGGACCAATCAAATTCGCAAAGGTGGTCTGGAAAATGAGTTTGTAGAATACTTTCATGACAGTTTACTGGAGCAATATGCTATGGAACCAACTAGGGATTAAGCTATTTTAGGTTCAGTATTGTGCAATGAAGTAGGGTTAATTAGTAATGTCATAGTAAAAGATCCACTAGCAAATAGCAATCATAACACACTTGAATTCCACATTAAGTTTGGAAATAACATATTTCAATCACAAACACGGATCTTGAGCAAAGCTGATTACGCAGGTATGACAGGAGAGCTGGCTAAGGTTGATTGGGTAAATAGACTAAAAGGTATGGCAGTAAATAAACAATGGGAACCAATTCAAAATGTTCAACAAAAACGCATTCTATTGAAAAACAAAATCTCAATGAGAAAGATCCATCAGTGGCTTATTAGGTAGATTAAAGATCATATTAGATTAAAAGAAGAGGCTTAAAATGTTGCAAAGAACAGTAGTAAGACTGAGGATTGGAGCGTTTTAGAAACCAGCAAACGGCCACCAAAGAAAGGGCAAAAATAGAACATGAGAGTAAACTAGCCAGGAATATAAAAACAGATTGTAAAGGCTTTTAAAAGAATATAAAAGGGAAGAGAGTAGCTGAAGTAAACATTGGTTCCTTAGAAGCAGAGACAGAAATTGTCATGGGGAATGAGGAAATAGCAGAGACATTTTGTGTCTGTCTCCAAAGTCAAAAACAAACGTTAAATACCATTAATAGAGGGTAACCTAGAGGCTAATGAGAGTGAGGAAATTAAGGTAATTAATATCAGCAAAGAAGTAGTACTGGTGAAACTCAAGGGACTAAAATATGACAAATCCCCAGGACCTGATGGCCTACATCCTGGGGTTCTAAAAGAGATAGCTGCAGAGATAGTGGATGCGCTGACTATGATTTTTCCATGATTTCCTATATTCTGGAATGGTTCCAGCAGATTAGAAGTTAGCAAGTGTAACACTGCTGTTCAAGAAAAGAGGGAGAGAGAAAATGGGGGACTACAGGCCAGTTAGCCTGATATCAGTCATCAGGAAAGTGCTGGACTCTATTAACAAAGTCTTAATGCACTTAGAAAAGCACAGTATGATAAGAACAAGTCAGCAAGGCTTTATGAAAGGGCTGTTTGGCAAATTTTAGTTTTTTTCAGGATGAAGCTAGTAGCCTAGATAAAGGGGAACCAGTAGATATCGTATACTTGGATTTCTAAAAGGCATTCGATAAGGTGCCACACAAAAGGTTAATACAAAAGATAAGGGTCATGGAGTTGGGGAAGATTTATTAGAGGATAGAGGATTGGTTAACAGACAGGAAGCAAAGAATAGGGATAAATGGGGCATTTTCAAGTTGGCAGGCTGTGACTAGTAGAGTGCCACAAGGATCAGTGCTGCGGCCTCAACTATTTACAATTTATATTGCTGACTTAGACGAAAAGACAGAGAGTAATGTGTCAAAGTTTGCTGACGATACAAAGGTAGGTGGGAATGCAAGCTGTGAGGAGAACACGAGCAGGCTGCAAAGAGATATAGACAGGTTAAGTGAGTGGACAAGGTAGCAGATGGAGTATAATGTGGGGAAGTGTGAGGTTATTCACTTTGATCATAATAGGAAAGCAGAATTTTTTTAAAAGTTTGAAACTTGTAAATGTTGATATTTAGAGAGACTTGGGTGTACTTGTACAAGGAACACAAAAAGTTAGCATACAGGTACAGCAAGCAATTAGGAACGCAAATGGCATGTTGGCCTTTATTGCAAGGGGATTGGAGTACTAGAATAAAGAAGACTTGCTACAGTTGTATGGGACTTTGGTCCGACTGCACCTGGAATACTGTGCAGTTTTGGTCTCCGTATTTAAGGAAGGATGTACTTGCATTAGAGACAGTACAGTGAAGGTTCACTAGATTGGTCCCTATGATGAGAGGCTCAGTAAATTAGGTTCATGTTCTCTGAAGTTTAGAAAACTGCAAGGTGATCTCATTGAAACATTCAGGATTATTAAGGGGCTTGACAAGGTAGATACTGAGATGTTATTTCCCCTGATTGGGGAATCTTGAACAAGGGAGACACAGTTTCAGGATAGGGGGCCGATCATTTAGGACTGAGGTGAGAAAACATTTGGTCACTCAAAGCGTTGTGAATCTTTGGAATTCGCTACCACAGAGGGTTATGGCTGCGCCATCATTGAATATATTTAAAGCTCAGATGGACAGATTTTTGGTCTCTCAGGGAATCAAGGGATATGGGAGGTGGGCAGGAAAGCCCAAGATCAGCCGTGATCATATTGAATGGTGGAGCAGTCTCGACAGGCCATATGGTCTGCTCCTGTTTCTTACATTCTTATGTTCTTATTACAAGTATGTATATTCTGTCATAGTTTGTCATAGATCTGTGTTGTCTTTGACAGTGTTATTTAACTAAAATGGACTGCGATAATCTATTCAGAATAATGTAACGATATGACAAACTTCTGTGAATGCTCTTAGTTTTATAAGGATGATGCCAGAATTGAGAAGTTATATCTATCAGGAAAGACTGAACAGTCTTGGGCTCTTTTCTCTAGAAAAGAGAGGTCTGAAAGGAGATTTGATAAAGTACATTAAAATTCTGCAAGTGTTTAATAGGGTAGACATAGAGAAGATGTTTTCACCTGTGAGGGAGACCTGAATTAGAGTACATAAATATAAGATAGTCACTAATAAATCCAATAGGGGATTCAGGAATAACTTCTTTATCCAGAGAGTGGTTAGAATGTGGAACACGCTACCACAGCTAGTAATTGAGGCGACTAGCATAGATGCATTTAAGGTAAAGCGAGATAAACACATCACGGAGAAAGGAATAGAGGGTTAGGCTGAAGATGAGCTGAAGGGAGCTTGTGCTGTTGGATCTGGTGGAGGGGGGAGATGTAGAAAAGAGGGGCCTGTTGAAATACAAGCTTTGGAGACATGCTTTAATTGTCAAAAGACGTGAAATTGCCCTGTGCAATTGTAGCATATAAACATAATTGGTCCAGAATTTGCAGCCAAAATAAGTGAGGCTAATGGCACATGCAGATCTCACAGCAGCTCCAGGTGAGGGCAGAAGTGCAGTTGATGCAAAAATCTGAAAGTTGCTGTCTGAGATGCAGCGCTCCATCATTAGCTTTGTGAAAACAGCATCTTTCTGTCTAACTCAACATTCAAATGCATTGAGTGTCCACAAAAAGTTATTGCTTGTCCATTTACGTCTAAGTGCCCTTTTAATGGCATGGAAAGTATTAGTTACAGCCAGACATCATCTCTGGCACTGAAAATTAACTATTATCAATGTGGAGTCTCATTCCTTCCTTTTTTAATTGCAGTTTTGAGATTTTTTAAACTTTTTTTTTTACTTTTTCCTTGTCTCCCTTTTCCCCCTCTTAATCCAGTCCTCCTTTCCCTCTCTTTCTGTTTCTGTATTCACCATTTTAACTTACACTTCCATATTCAGATCTTGTGCTGTTAATTTCAAAATCCTTCAATCTGGTTAAGAAAAGTCATGGTTGCTTGCCCTGTTAGCTCTGATTCAGATGCTTTGTAGAGGGCACCATGCCATTTCCATCTTGCACATGCAGCAACTTGCAGGGCAAAATATCATGGAGATTGAAACGCAAGGAAGGGCAAGCCTAACTAATGATGGGTGCCATTTGTTGGCCTGCTGCAACAATTTTTGGACCACTAAATGGATTAACGCTTTCATTAAAGTACTAGATAGAGGAATTTGATATGAACGAGATCTTATCCCAAAAATCTGAGAGAAAGGGAACCTTATGTCATGAGTTGTCATGTTTCAAATCTGGAAATACTATGAAATTGTACAATGCACATGGCCTTCAACACTGCAGAGTGATGTAATTTGGGAAAAGCAGTACCTTTCACAAAGAAATGAATTAATGCTGTTAGTAAGATAATTAAATGCTTGATGTGATCAGGCAGTTAACTTGTGATCTGCTAATTCTAATCTTTCTTTCCTTATCATTAATTCTCTTTCTGTATGTGATTTGACTTTAATTCACCTGCTGTAATTCGTCCTCTGTAATATTACTTATTCCTTTGGTATGTGAACTATTGTAAGTTTCACAGGACTGCAAGTAATATCCAAAGAAAATATGGGTTTTTATGAAAACTTAACTAGAACATTACAGCTACTGCAGCAGCCACATAGCTTATTTTAGAGTCATAGAGAGATACAGCACCGAAACAGGCCCTTCGGCCCACCGGGTCCATGCCAACCATCAACCACCCATTTATACTAATCCTATATTAATCCCATTTTTCCCTCTCATATCCCCACCTTCCCTCAATTCTCCTGCCACCTACTTACACAAGGGGCAATTTTTTTTTTTTACAATGGCCAATTTACCTATCAACCTACAAGTCTTTGGCACATGGGAGGAAACCAGAGTACTCGGAGGAAACCCACGCAGTCACAGGGAGAACTTGCAAACTCCGCACAGGCAGTACCCAGAACCAAACCCGGGTTGCCTGAGCTGTGAGGCTGCGGAACTAGCCACTGCATCGCTGGAGCTGTGAGGCTGCGGTGCTAGCCACTGCGCCACTGTGCCGCACTTTGACGGGCTAAACCCACAACTGCCTGGTCATGTGTGATGTGACATCACTTCCTCTGGTGATCTTCACTTGCAGCTTCTTAAGGTGGTCCTACAGCATCTCCCTTTTTTCCAAAGATAAAAACGTGCAATATACAATGATGTTGTGGTTTGGGCTAACTATACACGATTAAAACAAAATGTTATTTACAAGTAAGCAAGTTTAACACTCTAAAACGTAGAGGAGGTTTGCTTATTCGTCACGATCTTGTTATCGTAAACCTCTTCCCAGAGCTAAGCTTGTCTTGATGTCTCCTCTGAGACTCTGGTAACTCAGAATTCTGGTTAGCATGTTTTTCTTCTGTGCTCGTAGCCTCTGTACGTTCATCTTCAGACTTTCTCTTTGAATGTGTCCACAATGCCACAGGGTTGTCACATGTAGAGTTGTTGCAGAACTCTGAGTTGACTTCAGTTCTGTCTGAGAATTGCACCATTGGGTGTCTGGACCTTGTACATTCTGGGCTGGTCGCATATCCTAGCAGCCTCTGCAGGATACTAAGTTCTCGACGTGTGATTGAGGATTGACCTTCTGTCCTACTCGCAATCAAGTTAATTCTGGCCCTGCTTGCCTGTCATACGATGCCTTCATCATTGCTTGTTTAGAAAGATTAGAAAAATGATGACTGGAAACTTCACCAATCACCGGCAATCGCTCTGGCCTCTGGGCAGTTGCTGCAATGAACTGAAGCCCAAGGAGAGACTCCGGCCATATTGCCTCTTTGTGTCAAGACTCCCAGCCTTTGTGTCATCCTTTACATGGACTGACCCGATACACTCAACCTAGATATTTTCTACCATCTTCAGTGTGTTACTGACTTCATGTGTTGTGGCAATTCTTAGAACTCAGCATACTGAATGTCCTGTGACAGCTGGCCTAGTTGTGGCTACAATATAAATCATTTGTGGTAGTCATTTGGAGCTCCCCTAGCTGCACTGCAAAGTTATCTTTCCAATGCACTTGATTGGAGAACCATTGTAGGCAGTCAGCCTAGCTGTGGTGGGTCGCACCATAGATTCCCATTTCTTTAGGTACGTGTCCTTCAGTTTACAGATGGACAGAATATTTGCCCTTGCTCTGGTGTCAATTTTCACTCTTAGCTTATGCTTGCCACTCTTCTGTGGACATATAATCCCAATCATGGCAAATGCCTCAGATTGTGTAATATCATTGACACGTTGATCCAAATTAACTATGTGAAATGCTTGCTTGCTGTTCGCACGATTGCATTCCTCATCCATGTCCTCCTGGCAATCTGTCTCTATGCTGACGTGATGTACCTGCTTGGGCTTTGGTTGTATGTTGGCATACCTTTTGTGGCATTTGCCATCCTGTCTTGCAGATGTTGTCTCTGCATGTGATCTGCCACCATTCCTGTGTGCAGTATCTGAGCTCAGCCTTCTCCACTGCCTTGTCCAAAGTCCTCGCCTGTCACAAGCTTTGCACTGCTCCTGGTACACTGGACAACTGCAAATTGGGTGAGTCGGGCCACATTTGCCACAAGGCTTAGCAGACTACTGGGCCTTGGTTGCCAAACCAATTATTGTAGCCGCCCCCCAACGCTTGTAACCGTTGGTGCTCAGCCATGATGGCTTCAAATTTCCTTCCATCATTAAGTAATGCATCTATGGTGTGCCCTTTCTTCTTTTCTAGCAGGTCTTTTTGGGGTAGACAAGATTACTAGCTCTATAACCCGTTCTGGCAAGTCGATAGCTGTGACATTGCATTCTTGAGCTTTATCTCGGCAGCTTGCAACAAACTAATCTTGCCTTTGCTGGTAGGTCATAAGCACAAGCCTATGTACTTGGAAATTTAGCTGTACCTTCAGTTGCTGCTCCAGGAATGTCGAAAGCTTGCTAGGGTCCTTCTGATCCTCAGTGGACAATCCTGATATGTTGATCCATTGCAGACCCTCGTTGCCCATTTCGATCCTGATTTTGATAGCTTGTTTTTCTGGTTCGCTCACTTCTTGATCCAAGACACATAGTTCCAACCGTTGTCAAAACAGTTTAAATTCAGACACTGTGTCTAATGCCTTCCAATCCATGATTGGATATCTGAAAACCATTTTTTGGATGATCCTACTTTTTAAAAAAATAAACATACAACTTTTTACAGATTTTCTTTTTCACAGGTACAGTTTTCTGTTTTCTTTTTTAGACAGGTTCATTTTTGCAGGCCTGTCCTTTGTAAGAGTGAGAGGACAGCAGCTGCTTGTTGTTTACACTGCTTTTTTTTTAAACCTAGAAAGCAGTTATTTGTTTACACAGCTTGTTAATTTTTTTTTAAATTGAGCAGTTTTTAAAAAAAAGAGGGCTGCACCTTGCAGTATCGGCAGCTGCCACAACCAGCCTTTTACTTTGTGCTGGACCTTCCGTGGCACTGTTGAGCTATGCCTGCTCTTTTTGGCTTTGGCCCCACTCATGAAGCTAAAAGCAAAACTAAAGCAGTTATGGCTGTACTACTTCTTTACAAATTTTTCGATCCACTGCCAGATTAGTTGAAAGCTCCGATCTCCTGGCAAATTGCCTGCTGTACTCAGGAGTTTCAACACCTCCCAGGGTCCTGTCTGCAGTCGTAGCTTGCTGCACTGTTGTGGGGTCTCCTACCAATTGCTCTCTGCCTCAATCTTCAGCCACTCCAATTAGGCATTTAACTGTTCTTTGTTCACACTTAGTGTGTTCTTCAGAAAAAAATCAAACATTGCCATGAGATAATATTTGGTGGTCTTCAGAAAACTATATCCCAAATGTTGCCACCATGTAATATTACTTGTTCCGATGAAGGGTCACTGACCCGAAACGTTAACTCTGCTTCTCTTTCCACAGATGCTGCCAGACCTGCTGAGTGGTTCCAGCATTTCTTGTTTTTATTTCAGATTTCCAGCATCCGCAGTATTTTGCTTTTATTTTAATGTAATATTACTTGTTCCCTTGGTATGTGAACTATTATAAGATTCAGAGGACTGAAAGTAATATCCAAAGAAAACTGACTGGAGATCTGAATTGATATATATTTTTTTAAAAAGACAAGCAAAGTCATCCTGTCAGCTTAAGTTGGCGATCTGTATCCTACATTGCAAAGGATTGTGTTGAGGGAGACAAAATGTCTGTGCATTTCCCAGCAAGAACCAAGACCCAGGAAGTTTAAAGGAACTACCTGTTCTCTCAGCAAGCAGAGCAATACTGCTAACTGCGATGTTTGAATGACTGAGTGACTATCATGTGACAAGCCCCTCTGCATCTGTGGTTTTTAAGCAGGCGTTTTTCTCTGCAGCAAAGGAGAAGCAACGAGACTCAGACATGAGCAGATCCTAAGTGGAGGTCTCTCTCCTTCTCTTTCTCTTTCTTTCTGTCTCTGTCTCTCTCTCTGTATCTCTCTGTCGCTCTCTCCCTCTGTCCCTCTCGCACTCTCTGTCTCTCTCTCTATCTCTTTGTTTATCAGTGTCTATCTCGGTCAGTCTTTCTCACTTTCTCCCTCTGTCTGTCTCGCTCCCTCTCTGTCTCGCTCTCTCTCTGTCTCGCTCTCTCTCTGTCTCGCTCTCTCTCTGTCTCGCTCTCTCTCTGTCTCGCTCTCACTCTGTCTCGCTCTCACTCTGTCTCGCTCTCTCTCTGTCTCGCTCTCTCTCTGTCTCGCTCTCACTCTGTCTCGCTCTCACTCTGTCTCGCTCTCACTCTGTCTCGCTCTCACTCTGTCGCGCTCTCACTCTGTCGCGCTCTCACTCTGTCGCGCTCTCACTCTGTCGCGCTCTCACTCTGTCGCGCTCTCACTCTGTCGCGCTCTCACTCTGTCGCGCTCTCACTCTGTCGCGCTCTCACTCTGTCGCGCTCTCTCTCTGTCTCGCTCTCTCTCTGTCTCTCTCTCTTTGTCTCTCTCTCGCTCTCTTTGTCTCGCTCTCTCTCTGTCTCTCTTTGTCTCTCTCTCGTTCTCTTTGTCTCTCTCTCGCTCTCTCTCTCTCTTTGTCTCTCTCTCTCTCTCTTTGTCTCTCTCTCTCTCTCTCTTTCTCTCGCTCTCTCTCTCTCGCTCTCTCTTTGTCTCTCTCGCTCTCTTTGTCTCTCTCTCGCTCTCTCTCTCTCTCTCTCTCTTTGTCTCTCTCTCTCTCTCTCTTTCTCTCGCTCTCTCTCTCTTTGTCTCTCTCTCGCTCTCTTTGTCTCTCTCTCACTCTCTCTCTCTCTTTGTCTCTCTCTCTCTCTCTCTCTTTGTCTCTCTCTGTCTCTCTCTTTCTCTCGCTCTCTCTCTCGCTCTCTCTTTGTCTCTCTCTCTCGCTCTCTTTGTCTCTCTCTCGCTCTCTCTCTCTCTTTGTCTCTCTCTCTCTTTCTTTCTCTCTCTCTCTCTCTCTCTCTCTCTCTGTGTCTGAGTCCCTCTCTCTCTACCTGTCTGTCACTCTGTGTCACTCTCTCTCACTCTGTCACTGTCTCTCACTCTCTCTCTGTCACTCTCTCTGTCTCAAACTCTCTCTCTCTCTCTCTCTGTCTGTGTCTCTCTCTGTCTTTATCTGTGTATGTGTGTCTCTCTCTGTCTCTCTCTGACTCTTTCTGTCTCTGTCTCTCTCTCACTGCCTTTCTGTCTCTGTCTCTGTCTCTCTCCCACTCTGTCTCTCTCTGTCTGTCTCTGTCTGCCTCTCTCTCTGTCTGTCTGACTCTCTCTCTCTCTCTCTGTCTGTTTCTCGCTCCCTCTCTGTCTTTGTCTCACTTTCTCTGTCTCTCACTATCTCTGTGTGTCTGTGTGTGTGTGGCTCTCTGTGTCTCTCTCTCTGTCACTCTCTCTGTCTCAAACTCTCTCTCTCCCTCTCTCTCTGACTCTTTCTGTCTCTGTCTCTCTCTCTCTCTGTCTCTCTTTCTCTCTCTCTGCCTCTCTCTCTCGCTCTCTCTGTCTGTGTGTCTCTCGCTGTCTTTCTCTGTCTCACTCTCGGTCTGCCTCTCTCTCTCTGTCTGTCTGCTTCCTCTCTCTCTGTCTGTCTGTCTGACTCTCTCTCTCTCTCTCTGTCTGACTCTCTCTCTCTCTGACTCTCTCTGTCTCTCTCTCTCTCTGTCTCTGTCTCTCGCTCGCTCTTTGTCTCTCGCTCGCTCACTGTTTCTCTCTGTCTCTCACTTTCTCTGTCTCTCACTCTCTGTGTGTCTGTGTGTGTGGCTCTCTATGTCTCTCTCTCTGTCTCTCTTTCTCTGTGTGTGTCTCTCTTTCTCTGTGTGTGTCTCTCTCTCACTCTCCGTCTCCCACTCTCCGTCTCTCTCTCTGTCTGTCTCTGTCTCTCTCTCTGTCTCTGTCTGTCTGTGTGTGTGTGTCTCTCTCTGCTGTGTGTGTCTCTATCTCTCTCTCTGTCTGTGTGTGTGTGTGTGTCTCTCTCTCTTTGTGTTTCTGTGTGTGTGTCTCTCTCTCTGTCTGTCTGTGTCTCTCTCTCTGTCTGTGTCTCTCTCTCTGTGTCTGTGTGTGTCTCTCTCTGTGTCTGTGTGCCTCTGCCTCTCTGTCTCTCTCCCTCTCTGCTTATCTCTCTCCCTCTCTGTGTCTCTCTCCCTCTCTCTCTCTCTCTGTCTCAATCTCTCTCTCTGTCTCAATCTCTCTCTCTGTCTCAATCTCTCCCTCTCTCTTTCTATCTCTCCCTGTCTCTTTCTCTCTCACTCTCTCTCTCTCGCTCTCTCTCTCTCTCCGTCTCCCTCTCTCCGTCTCTCTCTCTCTGTCCGTCTCTCCGTCTCTCTCCGTCTCTCTCTCTTTTTCTCTCCGTCTCTCTTTCTCCGTCTCTCTTTCTCCGTCTCTCTCTCTCTCCGTCTCTCTCTCTCTCTCTTTCTCCGTCTCTCTCTCTCTCTT
>NC_090371.1:253183924-253186424 GCF_036365525.1 Heterodontus francisci | reverse complement strand
TCTCTCTCTCTGTCTCAATTCTCTCTCTCTCTCTGTCTGTGTCTCTTTCTATCTCTCCCTGTCTCTTTTTCTCTCTCTCTTTTTCTCTCCCTCTCTCCCTCTCTCCCTTTCTCTCTGTCTCTGTCTCCCTCTGTCTCTGTCTCCCTCTGTCTCTGTCTGTCTCTGTCTGTCTGACTCTCTCTGTCCATCTGTCTCTCTCGCAGTTTCTCTTTTTCTCTGTGTGTGAATGTGTGTGTGTCTCCCTCTCTGTCTCTCTCTGTGTCTCTCGCTATCTGTGTGTCTCTCGCTCTGTCTCAACCTGTCTCTCTCTCTCTCTCTCTCTCTCTCTCTCTCTCTCTCTCTCCCCCTCTCTGTCTGCCTGTCTCTCTCTGTCTGTCTCTGTCTCACTCTCTGTCTGCCTCTCTCTCTCTGTCTGTCTGCCCCTCTCTCTGTCTGTCTGTCTGACTCTCTCTCTCTCTGTCTCCCGCTCGCTTTCTGTCTTTCGCTCGCTCACTGTTTCCCGCTCCCTCTCTGACTCTCGTTCCCTCTCTGACTCTCGTTCCCTCTCTGACTCTCGCTCCCTCTCTGTCTCTCGCTCCCTCTCTGTCTCTCACTTTCTCTGTCTCTCACTCTCTCTGTGTATCTGTGTGTGTGTGTGTGGCTCTCTGTGTCTCTCTCTGTCTCTATTTCTCTGTGTGTATCTCTCGCTCTGTGTCTCGGTGTCTCTCTCTCTGTCTCGCTCCCTCTCTCTGTCTCACTGTCTGTCTGTGTCCCTCTGTCTCTGTCTCTCTGTCTGTCACTCTCTCTGTCTGTCACTCTCTCTGTCTGTCTCTCTCTCTCTGTCACTCTCTCTCTGTCTCTCTCTGTGTCTGTGTCTCTCTCTGTGTCTGTGTCTCTCTGCCGCTCTGTCTCTGTCTGTCTGCCTGTCTCTCTCTGTTTGTCTGTCTCACTCTCTGTCTGCATTCTCTCTCTCTCTGTCTGTCTCACTTTCTGTCTGCATTTTCTCTCTCTCTGTCTGTCTGACTCTCTCTCTCTCTCTCTCTCTCTCTCTCTGTCTGACTCTCTCTCTCTCTGTCTGACTATCTCTGTCTCTGTCTCTCACTCGCTCACTGTTTCTCGCTCCCTCTCTGACTCTCGCTCCATCTCACTTTCTCTGTCTCTCACTATCTCTGTGTGTCTGTGTGTGTGTGTGGCTCTCTGTGTCTCTCTCTCTGTCTCTCTTTCTCTGTGTGTGTCTCTCTCTCACCCTCTGTCTGTCTCTCTCTCACCCTCTCTCTCTCTCTCACCCTCTCTCTCTCTGTCTCTCTCTCTCTCTCTCTCTCTCTCTCTCTCTCTGTCTCTCTCTCTCTCTCTGTGTCTCTCTCTCTCTCTGTGTCTCTCTCTCTGTGTCTCTCTCTCTCTGTGTCTCTCTCTCTGACTCTCTCTCTCTCCCTCTCTGTCTGTCTGACCCTCTCTCTCGCTGTCTCTCTGTCTGTCTGCCCCTCTCTCTGTCTGTCTGCCCCTCTCTCTGTCTGTCTGCCCCTCTCTCTGTCTGTCTGCCCCTCTCTCTGTCTCTCGCTCGCTCTCTGACTCTCGCTCGCTCACTGTTTCTCGCTCCCTCTCTGACTCTCGCTCCCTCTCTGTCTCGCTCTGTCTCTCACTTTCTCTGTCTCTCTATCTGTGTGTGTCTCTCTCTCTCCCTCTCTCTGTCTGTCTCTCTCTCCTTCTCGCTCGCTCTCTGTCTCGCGCTCGCTCCCTCTCACTCTTCTCTCTCTTTGTCTCTCTCTGCCTCTCTCTCTCTCTCTCTCTGTGTCTCTCTCCGTGTCTGTCTCTCTTTCTCTGTGTGTGTGTCTCTCTCACCCTCCGTCTGTCTCTCTCTCACCCTCTGTCTGTCTCTCTCTCACCCTCTGTCTGTCTCTCTCTCTCTGCCTCTGTCTCTCTCTGACTCTTTCTGTCTCTCTCTCTGTCTCTGCCTCTCTGTCTCTGTCTCTCTCTCTCTGTGTCTGTCTGCCTCTCTGTCTGCCTGACCCTCTCTCTCGCTGTCTCTCTCTGTCTGCCCCTCTCTCTGTCTGCCCCTCTCTCTGTCTGCCCCTCTCTCTGTCTGACTCTCTCTGTCTCTCACTCGCTCACTGTTTCTTGCTCCCTCTCTGACTCTCGCTCCCTCTCTGTCTCTCTCTGTCTCTCACTTTCTCTGTCTCTCACTCTCTGTGTGTCTGTATGTGTGTATGGCTCTCTGTCTCTCTCACTCTCTGTCTCTCGATCTGTGTGTGTGTGTGTCTCTCTCTCTCTCTCTATCTGTGTGTGTGTGTGTCTCTCTCTCTGTCTCTCTGCCTCTCTCTCTATCTGTCTCTCGCTCGCTCTCTGTCTCCCTCTCTGTCTCCCTCTCTGTCTCCCTCTCTGTCTCCCTCTCTGTCTCTGTCTCCCTCTCTGTCTCTGTCTCGCGCTCGCTCCCTCTCACTCTCGCTCCCTCTCTGACTCCTCTCTCTTTGTCTCTCTCTTTGTCTCTCTCTCTCTCTCTCTGTGTCTCTCTCCGTGTCTGTCT